>NW_021703774.1:30818296-30936557 GCF_005190385.1 Monodon monoceros | reverse complement strand
ACTTCATTTAGTTGTTTCTTGGGGTTTTATCTTGTTCCTTCATCTGGTACATAAACCTCTACCTTTTCATCCTGTCTGTCTTTCTGTGAATGTGGTTTTTGTTCCACAGGCTGCAGGATTGTATTTCTTCTAGCTTCTGCTGTCTGCCCTCTGGTGGATGAGGCTATCTAAGAGGCTGTGCAAATTTCCTGATGAGAGGGACTGGTGGTGGGTAGAGCTGACTGTTGCTCCGGTGAGCAGAGCTCAGTAAAACTTTAATCCACTTGACTGCTGCTGGGTAGGCTGTGTTCCCTCCCAGGGTTGTTCCCTCCCAGGGTTGTTGGTTGTTTGGCCTGAGGCAACCCAACACTGGAGCCTATCTGGGCTCCTTGTTGGGGCTAAGGGCAGACTCTGGGAAGCCTCATGCCAAGGTGTACTTCCCAGAACTTCTGCTGCCAGTGTCCTTGTCCCCACAGTGAGCCGCAGCCACCCCCTGCCTCTGCAGGAGACCCTCCAACACTAGAGGGTAGGTCTGGTTCAGTCTCCCCTGGGGTCACTGCTCCTTCCCCTGGGTCCTGATGCACACACTACTTTTTGTGTGCCCTCCAAGGGTGGAGTCTCTGTTTCCCCCTGTCCTGTCAAAGTCCTGCAATCAAATCCACTAGTCTTCAAAGTCTGATTATCTAGGAATTCCTCCTCCCATTGCCAGACCCCCAGGTTGAGAAGCCTGACATGGGGCTCAGAACCTACACTCCAGTGGGTGGACCTCTGTGGTGTAAGTGTTCTCCAGTCTGTGAATCACTCACCCAGCAGTTATGGGATTTGATTTTACTGTGATTGCGCCTCTCCTACCATCTCATTATGGCTTCTCCTTTGTCTTTGGATGTGGGTTATCTTTTTTGGTGAGTTCCAGTGTTTTCCTGTTGATGATTGTCCAGCAGCTAGTTTTGATTCTGGTGTTCTCACAAGAGGGAGTGAGAGCACGTCCTTCTACTCCGCCATCTTGGTTCAGGGTCACCCCCGTTTGTTTATTTTTGTTTGTGTTTCCATTACTCTAGGAGACAATTGGAAAAAGATATTGCTTCAATTTTTGTCAAAGAGTGTCTGCCTATGTTTTCCTCTAAGAATTTTATAGTAGCTTGTCTTACTTTTAGGTTTTTTTATGCATTGTATAGTCTTGCCTCCTTGTCATAGATTACCTGACCACAGATGAGTGGGTTTATTTCTGGCACTCTCTATCCAGTTCCATTGATATATATTTCTCTTTCTGTGCTAGTACTATACTGTTTTGATGACTGTAGCTTTGTAGTATAGTCTGAAGTCAGGGAGTCTGATTCCTCCAGGTCTGTTTTTTTTTTGTTTTTTTGTGGTATGTGGGCCTCTCACTGTTGTGGCCTCTCCCCTTGCGGAGCACAGGCTCCGGACGCGTAGGCTCAGTGACCATGGCTCACGGGCCCAGCTGCTCCGCGGCATGTGGGATCTTCCCGGACCAGGGCACGAACCCGTGTCCCCTGCATCAGCAGGCAGACTCTCAACCACTGTGCCACCAGGGAAGCCCGAGCTCTGTTTTTCTTTCTCAAGATTGCTTTGGGTCTTTGGGGTCTTTTGTGTCTCCATACAAAGTTTAAGATTTTTTTTTTGTTCTAGTTCAGTGAAAAATGCCACTGGTAATTTGATAGGGATTGCATTGAATCTGTAGATTGCCTTTGGTAGTATAGTCATTTTGACAATATTGATTCTTCCAATCCAAGAACATGGTATATCTTTCCATCTGTTTGTGTCATCTTCAATTTCTTTCACGAGCATCTTATAGTTTTTGGAGTACAGGTCTTTTGTTTTCTTCGGTAGGTTTATTCCTAGGTATTTTATTCTTTTTGATGCAATGGTAAATGGGATTGTTTCTTTAATTTCTCTTCTGATGTTTTGTTGTTAATGTATAGAAATATGACAGATTTCTGTGTATTAATTTTGTATCCTGCAACTTTACTGAATTCATTGATGAGCCCTAATAGTTTTCTGATAGCATCTTCAGGATTTTCTTTGTATAGTATGTACTCTGCAAACAGTGACAGTTTTACTTCTTCTTTTCCAACTTGGATTCCTTTTATTTCTTTTTCTTCTCTGATTGCCATGGCTAGAACTTCCACAACTATGTTGAATAAAAGTGGTGAGAGTGGACAACCTTGTCTTTTTCCTTATCTTACAGGAAATACTTTCAGCTTTTCACCATTGAGTATGATGTTAGCTGTAGGTTTGTCATATATGGCCTTTATTATTTTGAGGTAGGTTCCCTCTAAGCCCACCTTCTAGACAGTTTTTATCATAAATATGTATTGAACTTTGTCAAAAGGTTTTTCTGCATCTATTGAGATGATCATATTGTTTTTATTCTTCAGTTTGTTGATGTGGTGAATCACACTGATTGATTTGTGGATATTGAAGAATCCTTGCATCCATGGGATAAAGCCCACTTGATCATGGTGTATGATCCTTTTAATGTATTTTTGAATTCTGTTTGCTAGTATTTTGTTGAGGATTTTTGCATCTATGTTCATCAGTGATATTGGCCTGTAATTTTCTTCTTTTGTAATACCTTTGTCTGGTTTTGGTATCAGGGTGGTGGTGGCCTCATAGAATGAGTTTGGGAGTATTCCTTCCTCTGCAATTTTTTGGAATAGTTTCAGAAGGGTAGGTGTTAACTCCTCTCTAAATGTTTGATAGAATTCACCTGTGAAGACATCTGGTCCTGGACTTTTGTTTGTTGGGAGTTTTGAAATCACAGTTTCAATTTCAGTGCTTGTGATTGGTCTGTTCATATTTTCTATTTCTTCTTGGTTCAATCTTGGGAGATTGTACCTTTCTAAGAATTTGTTGATTTCTTCCATGTTGTCCATTTTACTGGCATAGTGTTGCTTGTAGTAGTCTCTTATGATCCTTTGTATTTCTGTGGTGTCCATTGAAATGTCTCCTTTTACATTTGTAATTTTATTGATTTGAGCCCTTCTCCCTTTTTTTCTTGATGAGTCTGGTTAAAGGTTTATCAATTTTGTTTATCTTTTCAAAGAAACAGCTTTCAGTTTCATTGATTTCTTTCTTTCTTTTTTTTTTTAACACACTGTGCAGATTGTGGGATTTTAGTTCCCTGACCAGGGAATGAACCCAGGCCCTCGAAAATGCAAGCTAACCACTGGACTTCCAGTAAATTCCCTGATCTTTTCTATTGTTTTCTTCATTTCTATTTCATTTATTTCTGTTTTGAACTTTATGATTTCTTTCCTTCTTCTAACTTTGGGTTTTGTTTTGTTCTTCTTTCTCTAGTTGCTTTAGGTGCAAGGTTAGGTTGTTTATTTGTGATTTTTTTTGTTTGTTTCCTGAGTTAAGATTGTATTGCTATAAACTTCTCTCTTAGAACTGCTTTTGCTGTTTCCAATAGGTTTTGGATAGTTGTGCTTTTGTTTTCATTTGTCTCTAGATATTTTTTGATTTCTTCAGTGATCCATTGGTTGTTTAGTAGCATATTGTTTAACCTCCACATGTTTGTGTTTTTTACAGTTTTTTCTTGTAGTTTATTTCTAATCTTAGAGTGTTGTGGTCAGAAAAGATGCTTGATATGATCTAAATTTTCTTAAATTTACTGAGGCTCGCTTTGTGGCTCAGCATGTGATCAATCTTGGAGAATGTTCCATGTGCACTTGAGAAGAATGTATATTCCACTGCTTTTGGATGGAATGCTCTATAAATATTAATTAAGTCCATCTGGTCTAATGTGTCATTGAAGGCCTGTGTTTCCTTATTGATTTTCTGTCTGGATGATCTCTCCATTGATGAAAGTGGTGTGTTAAAGTCCCCCACTATTATTGTGTTACTGTCAGTTTCTCCTCTTATGGTTGTTAGCATTTGCCTTATCTATTGAGGTACTCCTGTGTTTCGTGCATATATATTTACAATTGTTATATCTTCTTCTTGGATTTCTGATCATTGTGTAGTATCCTTCCTTGTCTCTTGTAACAGTCTTTATTTTAAAGTCTATTTTGTCTGATATGAGTATTGCTACTCCTTTTTTCTCATGATTTCCGCTTGCATGGAATATCTTTTTCCATCCCCTCACTTTCAGTCTATATGTGTCCCTAGATCTGAAGTGGGTCTCTCATAAACAGCATATATACAGGTCTTGTTTTTGCATCCATTCAGCCAGTCTATATGTTTTGATTGGAGCATTTAATACATTTATGTATGTTCTTATTGCCATTTTGTTAATTGTTTTGTATTTGTTTTTGTAGGTCTTTTTTCTTCCCTTCCTCTTTTGTTCTCTTCTCTTGTTGACTAACTTTAGTGTTGTGTTTGGATTCCTTTTTATTTTTTTGTGTTTATATCTATTGTAGATTTTAGGTTTGTGGTTACCATGAGGTTTTTTTTTTTTTAAGGAATTTTGTTTTTTTAAAAAATATTTATTTGTTTATTTGGCTGCACTGGGTCTTAGTTGCCGCACATGAGATCTTCTTTGCCATGTGAGGGATCTTCGTTGTGGCATGTGGGATTTTTTATTTGCGGCATGTGGGATCTTTTAGTTGTGGCATGCAGGCTCTTAGTTGTGGCATGTGGGATCTATTTCCCTGACCAGGGATTGAACCAAGGTCCCCTGCATTGGAACCATGGAGTCTTAACCACTGGACCACCAGGGAAGTCCTACCATGAGGCTTTGATATAGCAGTCTATATATTAAAAAGATTGTTTTAAGTTACCGGTCTTTTAATTTCAAATGCATGTCCAATATCCTGCATTTGTGCTCTCCTCTTCTCACAATTGCTTGTTTTGATATCATATTTGTGTGTGAATGACTTCCTACCTTTACTGTATGTTTACCTTTACCAGTGAGCTTTTCCATTTGCAATTTTCTTGTTTCTAGCTGTGGACTTTTCTTTTCCACTTAGAGAAGTTCCTTTAGCATTGTTGTGAAGCTGGTCTGGTTGTGCTGAATTCTCTTCGCTTTTGCTTGTCTGGAAATCTTTTGATTTCTCCATTGAATCTGAATGAGATCTTTGGTGGGTAGAGTATTCTTGGTTGTAGGTTCTTTCCTTTCATCCCTTCTGGCCTGCAGAGTCTCTGCTGAGAAATCTGCTGATAACCTTATGGGAGTTCCCTTGCATATTATTTGTTGGGTTTCCCTTGTTGCCTTTAATATTTTTTGTCTTCTTTGTCTTTTATTTTTGTCAGTTTGATTACTGTGTGTCTTGGCATGTTCCTCCTTGGGTTTATTCTGCCTGGGACTCTCTGTGCTTCCTGGACTTTGATGATTGTTTCCTTTCCCATGTTATGGAACTTTTCAGCTATTATCTCTTCAAATATTTTCCCAGGTGTTTTCTCTCTTTCTGCAACCCCTATAATGCAAATATTGATGTGTTTATGTTGTCCCAGATGTCTCTTAGACTCTTCATTTCTTTTCATTCTTTTTTCTTTGTTCTGTTCTGTGGCAGTGATTTCCACCATTCTGCCTTCCAGGTCACTTATCCATTCTTCTGCCTCTGTTATTCTGCTACTGATCCCTTCTAGTGTATTTTTCATTTCAGTTATTGAATTGTCCATCTCTGTTTGTTTCTTCTTTAGTTCTTTGTTAAACATTTCTTGTATCTTCTTGATCTGTTCCTCCATTCTTTTTCCGACATCTTGGATCATCTTCACTATCATTATTCTAAATTCTTTTTCTGGTAGGTTGTCTATCTCCACTTCACTTAGTTTTTCTTCTGGGGTTTTATCTTGTTCCTTCACCTGGGACATATTCCTCTGCTGTCTCATTTTGTCTAACTTTCTGTGTTTGTGGTTTCTGTTCTGCAGACTGCAAGATTGTAGTTCTTCTTGATTCTGCTATCTGCCCTCTGGTGGATGAGGCTGTCTAAGAGGCTTGTGCAGGCTTCCTGATGGGAGGAACTGGCTCCTGCCCACTGGTGGGTGGAGCTGGGTCTTGTCCCTCTGGCAGGCAAGGCCATGCTCAGGAAGATGTTAAGCAGTCTGTCTGCTGATGGGTGGGGTTGTGTTCCCTCTGCACTGTTGGTTGTTTGGCCTGAGACATCAGAGTCCTGGAGCCTACAGGCTGTTGGGTGGGGATAACGGCGGCCTCTAAGAGGGCTCACACCAATGAGTACTCCCCAGAACTGCTACTGCCAGTGTCCTTGTCCCCGCAGTTAGCCACAGCCATCCCCACCTCTGCAGGAGACCCTCCAATACTAGCAGGTAGATCTGTCCCAGTCCCTTATGAGGTCACTGCTTTTTTTCTCTGGGTCCTGGTGCACATGAGAGCTTGTGTGTGCCCTCCAAGAATGGAGTTTCTGTTTCCCCCAGTCCTGTGGAATTCTTGCAATCAAAGACCATTGGCCTTCAAAGTCAGATTCTCCGGAGGCTCCTCCACCCATTGCTGGACCCCTACACTGGGAAGCCTGACATTGGGGCCAGGACTTTCACTCCTGTGGGAGAACTTCTGCATATAGTTATTTTCCAGTTTTTGGGTTGCCCACCCAGGGGTATGGGATTTGATTTTATTGCAGTTGCATCCCTCCTACCATCTCATTGTGGCTTCTTCTTTGTCTTTGGACATAGGGCATCTTTTTTCATAGGTTCCAGCATTTTTTCATCAATGATTGTTCAGCAGTTAGTTGTGATTTTGGTGTTTTCATGAGAAGGGGTTAGCTTATGTCCTTCTACTCAGCCACCTTGAGCTAATCTCCATATCTTTAAAGCTTAATGTGCTCAGAGTATTTGTAGGTCAATTTATCTGCTGGCTACTTTTAGTGTGCTTGTACAGTGTATGATGAGGATTTCTTCTCTCTCTTTAGCATTAGGTAAAATCCTCAAAGGGAGCAGAACCTCAATTTTTTGATGTGTGATAATGGCTGGGTTATTACTTTTTTTTTTCTTCAAGTACTCATCAAAGGAAATTTAAGTGGGAAACAATGTGCTCTAAAATGTGGTACCAGCCAGGCGGTCCATTCCACATCATGGCTGCCTCATGGACCACTCATGTCCTGCTCACTTGCTTGTTCCTCCTTGTATGTGTTGTTGTCTTAATTTGCAATTACCTAAGGAAATAGATGTGAACATCTTTGTATGTGCTTATTTGCCATCTATATGTCTTCTTTTGTAAAGTGTCTGTTCAGATCTTTTGCCCATTTTTAATTGGGTTGTTTGTTTTCTTACTGTTGAGTTTTAGGGTTCTGTGTATATTTTGGATACTAAACACATATCAAATATGCAAATCATATCAGATGTGCAAATATTTTCTCCCAGTCTGTGGCTTGTATTTTCATTCTGTTAACAGTGTCACAGAGAAGTTTTTGATTTTAATAGAGTCCAACTTAGCAATTTTTTTCTTTCATGCATTGTGCTTTTGGCATTTGTCTAAAAACTTGTCAGCAAACTCGAGGTCACCTAGATTTTCTCCTATGCTACTTTCTAAAACTTTTACAGTTTTGTGTTTTGCACTTAGATATATGATCCATATTGAGTTAATTTTATGAAAGGTGTTAGATTTGTGTCTGGATTCATTTTATTTTATTCGTTTGCATATGGATGTCTCTTCAGCAAAGGTTTAACTCAGCAGCCTTGAAGTGTTCAAACCCTGCACATTCTAAAGAAGGGACTGGCTCCTGAACTGCTTATTGGAAATAACCTTTAAGTTCATGAAATATCCTGCCTGTCTTTTCATACTTGGGGTCTTGGATCATGCCAGATAGTTTATTCTAACAATGTGATTTATTTTGGGGGTCTTGTGTGATGCTATATTAATTTGACCTCTGGAGGGGCTGGAAAAGGAGCAACTAAGGTTAATCACCCTAATGTTCCATGCCTATGTGACTGACACCAAAGCTCAGGTGAGCTCCCCTGGTTAGCAATACTTTGTACATGTTGTCACATATTGTTGCTGGGAGAATTAAGCACTGTCTGTACAGCTCCACTGGGAGAAAACAACTAGAAACTTGCTCCTGGTCTTTCCAGTGTGTGTTTTTCCTTTGCTGATTTTAATCTGTGTTCTTTCACGTAGTAGACCATAACCATGAGCATAACATTTTTTCAGAGTTCTTTGAGACCTAGTGAATCATTAAATCTGAGGGTGATTTGGGGAACACCAGACATGGTATCCAATTGCTTCAGTACCATTTGCTGGAAAAACTATTTTTCGCCATTGACCCCTTTGTCAAAGATCAGTTGACTCTATTTGGGTGGGTTTATTTCTGTGCTCTCTATTCTGTTAAATTAATGTATTTACCTATTCTTTCACTAATACCAATGCTGTCTTGTTTACTGTAGCTTCACAGTAAGTGTTGAATTCATATAAAGTCAGCCTTCTGACTTGGTTCTTTTTCTTCAGTATTGGCCTTTTTTTTTCCACTTAAATCTTGGAATCAACTTGTCAATATTCACAAAATAACTTGCTGGGATTTTTATTGGGATTATGTGAATTGATAGTCAAGTTGGTAAGAACTGGCATCTTAACAATATTGAATCTTCCTATTTATTAACATGGATTATCTCTCCATTTATTTAGATCTTTTAAATTTTCTTTCATTGGAGTTTTGTAGTTTTCCTCATGAGCACCCTGTACATATTTTGTTAGATTTAAAGCTAAGTATTTATCTGTGTGTGTGTGTGTGTGTGTGTGTGTGCGTGCACTAATGTAATATGGTATCGTGTTTGAAATTTCAGATTCCAATTGTTCATTGCTTGTGTATGTGAAAGGAATTGACTTTGCATATTAACATATCCTGAAACCTTTCTACAATTCCTCATTAGTTCCAAGATAGTTTTTGTTGTTGTTGATTTTGTGAGATTTTCTACATAGGCAATCATACCACCTGTGAACAAAGATAATTTTAGTTATTCCTTCTAAAGCTATATGCCTTTAATTTCCTTTTTTTCTTGTGTTAATGCATTAGCTAGGAAATCCAATACAATGTGGAAAAGGAGTAGTGAGAGGGGACATCCTTGCCTTGTTCCCAATTTATTTCCCTTTGTAACAGGAAAAGCATCTAGTTTCTCACAACTAATAATGATGTTAGCTATAGGTTCTTTGTAGATGTTCTTTATAGAGTTGAAGAAGTTTCCCTCCATTCCTGATTTGCTAAGATTTTTTTGTCATAAATGAGTGATGGATTTTGTCAAATGCTTTTTCTACATCTATCTGATAATGTAATTTTTCTTCTTAAGCCTATTGATGTGATGAATAACATTAATTGATTTTCAAATGTTGAACCAGGCTTGCAGGCCTGGAATAAATCTCATTTGGTCATGTTGTATAATTCTTTTTTTATAATTTTTTACATTGTTGGATTTGATTTGCTAATATTTTGTTGAGGATTTTTCCATCTATGTTCATGAGAGATATTGGCCTGTAGCTTTCCTGCTGTAATATCTTTATCTGGTTTCAGTATCAGGGTAACACTAACCTCATGGAATGAGTTAGGAAGTATTACTCTGTTTCTATTTTATGAAAGAGATTGTAGAGAATTGGTATCATTTCTTCCTTAAACGTTTAGTAGAATTCACTAGTGAACCCACCTGGGCCTGGTGCTTTCTTTTTTGGAAGGCTATTAATTATTGATTCAATTTCTTTAATCATTTAAAGGCCTATTCAGATTATCTATTTTTCCTTATGTGAGTTTTGATAGTTTGTGTCTCTCAAGGAACTGATCCACTTAGTCTAAGTCATCAAATTTGTGGGCATAACATTGTTCATAATATTCCTCTATTATCCTTTTTTTAAAAAAAATTTTTGGCTGCATCACACAGCATGTGGGATCTTAGTTCCCAGGCCAGGGATCGAACCTGCACCCCCTGTGTTGGAAGCATGCAGCCTTAACCACTGGACTGTCAACTAAGTCCCCCTCTATTATCCTTTTAATGTCCATGGGATTAGTAATGAGGAGCCCCCTTTCACATATTTCAGATATTAGTAATTATTGTCTTCTCTTTTTCTTTTCTTGGTTGGCCTGGCTAAAGGTTTATCAATTTTATTGATCTTTTCAAAGAACCAGCTTTTGGTTTTTATTGACTTCCTTTATTGATTTCTTGTTTTCAGTTGTTTTGATTTCTGCCCTAATTTTTCAATTTATTTTCTTCTACTTGCTTTAGGTTTGTATTACCATTATTTACCTAGTCTCCTAAGGTGAACACTTAAAGTAGTGATTTTAGAGTTTTCTTTTTTTCTAATAAATACATTCAATGTTATAAAATTTCCTCTTAATCACTGCTTTCATGGCGTCACACAAATTTTGATGTATTTTCATTTTCATATATATAGGTCAAACTATTTTCTCATCTCTCTTGAGACTTCTTTGACCTATGTATTAGTTATAAGTTTAATCTCCAAATGTTTTTTTTTTATTTTCCAGCTATCTTTCTGTTATTGATTTCTAGTTTAAGTGCATTGTGGTCTAAGAGCATAGTTTGCATGATAAATATTCTTTCAAATATGTTAAGATGTGTTTTATGGCCTAGAATATGCTCTATCTTGGTGAATGTTCCATGTAAGCTTGAGGAGAACGTGGATTATGTTGCTGTTGGATGAAGTAATCTATAAATGTCAATTAGATCCAGTTGGTTAGCGGTGCTGTTCAATTCAATTGTATTCTTACTGATTTTATGCCTGATTTTGACAGACTGGGTCTGTCAAATACTGATAGGGGTGTTGAAGTCTCCAACTATAATAGTGGATTTGTCTATTTCTCCTTGATGTTCTCAGTTTTTGCCTCACTGTTTTGATGCTCTGTTGTTAGGTGTATACACATTAAGAATTGCTATGTATTCTTGGAGAATTGATTATTTTATCATTATGCAGTGCCCCTCTTTATCTCTGATAATTTTCCTTGGTCTGAAGTCTGCTTTGTCTGAAATTGATATGTCTACTCCAGCTTTCTTTGATTAGTATTGGCATGGTATATCTTTCTCCACCATTTTACTTTTAATATATTTGTGCCTTTATATTTAAAGTGGATTTCTTATAAACGAGTTGTGTTTTTAATCAATTATGACAGTTTCTGTCTTTTAATTTGTATATTTAGACCATTCACATTGAAAATGATTATTGATACAGTTGGGTTAATTTCTACCATGTTTGTAAATGTGCTCTGTTGGTCACACTTGTTCCTTTTTTATCTTCCCCTCTTTTTCTGCCTTCTCTAGTTATAACTGAACGTTTTACAGGATTGCCTTTTCCCTTTTCTTTTAGTATATCAGTTGTACTTCTTTTTAAATATTTTTAGTGGTTGTCTTAGAGTTTGCAACATACATTTACAGCTAACATAAATCCAGATTCAAAGGACATTATACAATTTCATGAGAGGTACAGGTGCTTTATAACAGATTATTCCCAATTCCTCCCTCATGTCTCTTATAGCCTTGCTTTCATTTATTTCACTCATCCATATGCTATAATCACCCAATACATTGTTGCTATTATTATTTTGAACAGTTATCTATTAGATTCATTAAGAATAAGAAAAATAAAGGACTTTAATTAAAGATACTCTTCCTTTTGTTAGGTAGATCTGAGTTTTTGACCTATATCATTTTCCATCCCTCTAAAAAACTTCTTTAAATTTTCTTACAAGCAATAGATTTCCTCAATTTTTCTTTGTCTGAAAAAGTGTTTATTGTTTCTTTATTTTTGAAGGGTAATTTTCTGCTAGATCCAGAACTCTAAGTTGATTTTTTCTCTTTTAACACATTAATATTTCACTCCATTCTCTTCTTCCTTGTGTGGATTCTGATAATAAGCCTCATGTATTTCTTATCCTTGCTCTTTTAAAGGTAAGGCATATTTTCCTTCTGACTTCTTTCAAGATTTGCTCTTTGTCTTTGGTGTCCTGTAGTTTGAATATGATATGCCAAGACATAGTTTTGTGGGTTTTTTTTTTTCATATTTATACTGCTTGGTGTTCGCTGAGTTTGCTGGATCAGTGATTTTGATGTCTGTCATTAATTTTGGAATTTTAAAAACATTTTATTTATTTTATTTTTGGCCTCAAATATTTCTTCTGCTTCCTTCTTTCTTCTCATTCTTATATTCCCATTACATGTATGTTACATCTTTTGCAATTGTTCCACATTTCTTGGGTGTTCTTTTATTTTTAATTCTATTTTTCTTTTAAAATTTCAGTTTGGGTAGTTTCTTATTTTTTAAAATTTATTTATTTTATTTATTTATTTTTGGCTGTGTTGGGTCTTCGTTGTTGCACGCGGGCTTTCTCTCGTGGCAAGCAGGGGCTACTCTTCGTTGCGGTGCGCGGGCTTCTCATTGCGGTGTCCTTTCTTGTTGCAAAGTGCAGTGTCTAGGCATGTGGGCTTCAGTAGCTGTGGTGCACAGGCTTAGTTGCTCTGCAGCATGTGGGATCCTCCTGGATCAGGGCTCGAAGCTGTATCCCCTGCATTGGCAGGTGAATTCTATTTTAAAAAAATAAATTTATTTATTTATTTTTATTTTTGGCTGTGTTGGGTCTTCGTTGCTGCACACAGCCTTTCTCTAGTTGCAGCCAGTGGGGGCTACTCTTCATTGCAGTACATGGGCTTCTCATTGCAGTGGCTTCTCTTGTTGCAGAGCACAGCCTCTAGATACATGGGCTTCAGTAGTTGCGGCACGCAGCCTCAGTAGTTGTGGCTTGCGGGCTCTAGAGCACAGGCTCAGTAGTTGTGGTGCACGGGCTTAGTTGCTCCATGGCATGTGGGATCTTCCCAGACTAGGACTTGAACCCATGTCCCTTGCATTAGCAGGCAGATTCTTAACCACTGCACCACTAGGGAAGCCCTGGGTAGTTTCTATTGATATCTTCAAGACCACTGATTCTTTCCTTGGCTGATTCCAGTCTACTGATGAGACTACCAAAGACATTCGTCTTATCTTTTACAATGCTCTTGATTTCTGGCATTTTCTTTTGATTCTTTCTTAGAATTTCCACCTCTCTGCTTACATTACCCACCTGTTCTTGCATGTTGTCTACTCTTTCATTAGAGCCTTTAACATATTAATCATAGTAATTTTAACTTCCATATCTGCGCATTCAAAAATCTGTGTCTTATCTGAGTTCGGTTCTTTTCAAACTGTGTTTTTACTTGCCTTTTATCATGGCTTGTAATTTTTTGTTGAAAGCTGGACATGATGTATCAAGAAATAGAAACTGAAATAATTAAGCTTTTAGTATGAGGAATGGGACTGAGTTTCATGTTTAATGTAGCTGTAAGTGTCAGAGGCTTCAGTGTCCCCTACTTTCCTTGTTTGTTTCCTCTCTTGTTGTCCTTGGGTTTCCCTTAGAATTCCTTCTTAAATAGAGTCTGTGTCTTGCAGCTCTCTCATTTGTAATTCACTGTTATAGGTAATCCACTAGAACTTTGTTGATTTGCGGGCAAATTGTTGGGGAGGGGATGCATTCTATAATCTTATATAAATCTCAGCTTTTTAGTTGGACCTCAGTCTCTGGGCTGCGCCCTTCAAAAGAATTTCTTAGCCTTTGTGTTTACTCCTTTTACATGAGACAGGAAGTCTAAAGGGGGCCAGAGTTGGCTAACTGATTTTCTGCAGCTCAGATAAAGCTCTGGTAAAGTAGTTTCCCTTAGAGGACAAGTCTTTGTTATGGACAATGCTCCAGGCCTATTTCCAAATAATTGCTTTTCCTCTCCCTTTGCAAGGAACATTAGATTTTTTTCCCCAATCTTTAATGTGAGAACTGGGTGGAGCTTCCGGAGGTAAAACAAAGTGTGCCCTAACTTAGAATGAGCCCTGAGGAGTTTTTAACTCTCAAGCTAGTTCATGCTGCGTCTCCAATAATTCATCACAATCACTAAAGTGTTCCTACCATTTTATTAAGAAACATAGAATCAGTTAGGAAACATATGAGTTTATTTCCTTTAAAAAATGAGCTACAGATAGCCTCATCCACCAGAGGGCAGACAGCAGAAGCAAGAAGAAATACAATCCTGCAGCCTGTGGAACAAAAACCACATTCACAGAGAGACAGGAAGAAAAGGCAGAGGGCTATGTGCCAGATGAAGGAACAAGATAAAACCCCAAGAAACAACTAAATGAAGTGGAGAGAGGCAACCTTCCAGAAAAAGATTTCAGAATAATGATAGTGAATATGATCCAGGACCTCGGAAAAAGAATGGAGGCAAAGATCGAGAAGATGCAAGAAATGTTTAACAAAGACCCAGAAGAATTAACAAACAAACAGAGATGAACAGTACAATAACTGAAATGAAAACTACACTAGAAGGAATCAATAGCACAATAACTGAGGCAGAAGAACGGATAAGTGACCTGGAAGACAGAATGGTGGAATTCACTGCTGCAGAACAGAATGGAGAAAAAAGAATGAAGAGAAACGAATACAGCCTAAGAGAAATCTGGAACAACATTAAAGGCAACAACATTCACATTATAGGGGGTCCCAGAGGAGAGGAGAGAGAGATAAAGGACCCAAGAAAATATTTGAAGACATTATAGTCGAAAACTTCCCTAACATGGGAAAGGAAATAGCCACCCAAGTTCAGGAAGCACAGAGAGTCTCATACAGGATAAACCCAAGGAGAAACATGCTGAGACACATAGTAATCAAATTGGAAAAAATTAAAGACAAAGAAAACTTATTGAAAGCAGCAAGGGAAAAATGACAAATAACATACAAGGGAACTCCCATAAGGTTAACAGCTGATTTCTCAGCAGAAACTCTACAAGCCAGAAGGGAGTGGCATGATATACTTAAAGTGATGAAAGGGAAGAACCTACAACCAAGATTACTCTACCTGGCAAGGATCTCATTCAGAGTAGATGGAGAAATCAAAAGCTTTACAGACAAGCAAAAGCTAAGAGAATTCAGCACCACCAAACCAGCTCTACAACAAATGCTAAAGGAACTTCTCTAAGTGGGAAACACAAGAGAAGAAAGAGACCTGCAAAAACAAACCCAAAACAATTGAGAAAATGGTCATAGGAACATACATATCAATAATTACCTTAAACGTGAATGGATTAAATGCTCCAACCAAAAGACACAGGCTTGCTGAATGGATACAGAAACAAGACCCATATATATGCTGTCTACAAGAGACCCACTTCAGATCTAGGAACACATACAGACTGAAGGTGAGGGGATGGGAAAAAGTATTCCATGGAAATGGAAATCAAAAGAAAGCTGGAGTAGCACTACACATATCAGGTAAAATAGACTTTAAAATAAAGAATGTTACAAGAGACAAGGAAGGACACTATCTAATGATCAAGGGATCAATCCAAGAAGAAGCTATAACAATTATAAATATATATGCACCCAATGTAGGAGCACCTCAATACATAAGGCAACTGCTAACAGCTATAAAAGAGGAAATCGACAGTAACACAATAATAGTGGGGGATGTTAACACCTCACTTACACCAATGGACAGATCATCCAAAATGAAAATAAATAAGGAAACAGAAGCTTTAAATGACACAATAGACCAGATAGACTTAATTGATATTTATAGGACATTCCATCCAAAAACAGCGGATTACACTTTCTTCTCCAGTGGGCACGGAACATTCTCCAGGATAGATCACATCTTGGGTCAAAGTCAAGCCTCAGTAAATTTAAGAAAATTGAAATCATATCAAGCATCTTGTCTGATCACAATGCTATGAGATTAGAAATGAATTACAGGAAAAAACCATAAAAAGCACAAACACATGGAGGCTAAACAGTACGTCACTAAATAACCAAGAGCTCACTGAAGAAATCAAAGAGGAAATCAAAAAATACCTAGAGACAAATGACAATGAAAACACGACAATCCAAAACCTGTGGGATGCAGCAAAAGCAGTTCTAAGAGGGAAGTTTATAGCTATACAAGCCTACCTCAAGAAACAAGAAAAATCTCAAATAAACAATCTAACCTTACACCTAAAGGAACTAGAGAAAGAAGAACAAACAAAGCCCTAAGTTAGCAGAAGGAAAGAAACCATAAAGACCAGAGCAGAAATAAATGAAATAGAAACAAAGAAAACAGTAGCAAATCAATAAAACTAAAAGCTGGTTCTTTGGGCTTCCCTGGTGGCGCAGTGGTTGAGAGTCCGCCTGCCAATGCAGGGGACACGGGTGCATGCCCCGGTCCAGGAAGATCCCACATGCCGCAGAGTGTCTGGGCCCGTGAGCCATGGCCGCTGAGCCTGCGCGTCGGGAGCCTGTGCTCCGCAACGGGAGAGGCCACAACAGTGAGAGGCCCGCGTACCGCAAAAAAAAAAAAAAAGCTGGTTCTTTGAGAAGATAAACAAAAAATTGATAAATCATTAGCCAGACTCATCACAAAAAAGAGGGAGAGGACTCAAATCAATAAAATTAGAAATGTAAAAGGAGAAGTTACAACACACACCACAGAAATACAAAGCATCCTAAGAGACTACTACAAGCAACTCTATGCCAATAAAATGGACAACCTGGAAGAAATGGACAAATGCTTAGAAAGGTATAACCTGCCAAGACTGAACCAGGAAGAAATAGAAAATATGAACAGACCAATCACACGTAATGAAATTGAAACTGTGATTAAAAATTCTCCAACAAACAAAAGTCCAGGACCAGGTGGCTTCACAGGTGAATTCTATCAAACATTTAGAGAAGAGCTAAGACCCATCCTTCTCAAACTCTTCCAAAAAATTGCGGAGGGAGGAAGACTCCCAAACTCATTCTATGAGGCCACCATCACCCTGATACCAAAACCAGACAAAGATACTACAAAAAAAGAAAATTACAGACCAATATCACTGATGAATATAGATGCAAAAATCCTCAACAAAATACTAGCAAACAGAATCCAACAGCACATTAAAAGGATCATACACTATGATCAAGCAGGATTTATCCCAGAGATGCAAGGATTCTTCAATATACACAAATCAGTCAATGTGATACACCATACTAACAATCTGAAGAATAAATACCATATGCTCATCTCAATAGATGCAGAAAAAGGTTTTGACAAAATTCGATACCCATTTATGATAAAAACTCTCCAGAAAGTTGGCATAGAGGGAGCCTACCACAATATAATAAAGGCCATATATGACATCATTCTCAATGGTGAAAAACTGAAAGCATTTTCTCTAAGATCAGGAATGAGACAAGGATGTCCACTCTCACCACTATTATTCAACACAGTTTTGGAAGTCCCAGCCATGGCAATCAGTGAAGAAAAAGAAATAAAAGGAATACAAATTGGCAGTGAAGAAGTAAAACTGTCACTGTTTGCAGATGACATGATACTATACATAGAGAATCCTAAAGATGCCAACAGAAAACTCCTAGAGCTAATCAATGAATTTGGTAAAGTTGCAGGATACATATTTAATGCACAGAAATCTCTTGCATTCCTATGCACTAATGATGAAAAATCTGAAAGAGAAATTAAGGAAACACTCCCACTTACCACTGCAACAAAAAGAATAAAATACCTAGGAAGAAAGCTACCTAGGGAGACAAAAGACCTGTATGCAGAAAACTATAAGACACTGATGAAAGAAATTAAAGATGATACCAACAGATGGAGAGATATACCATGTTCTTTGATTGGAAGAATCAATATTGTGAAAATGGCTATACTGCCCAAAGCAATCTACAGATTCAGTGCAATCCCTATCAAATTACCAATGGCATTTTTTTACGGAACTAGAACAAAAAGTCTTAAAATTTGTATGGAGACACAAAAGACCCCGAATAGCCAAAGCAGTCTTGAGGGAAAAAAATGGAGCTGGAGGAATCAGACTCCCTGACTTCAGACTATACTACAAAGCTACAGTAATCAAGACAATATTGTATTGGCACAAAACAGAAACATAGATCAATGGAACAAGATAGAAAGCCCAGAGATAAACCCACGCACCTATGGTCAACTAATCTATGACAAAGAAGGCAAGGATATACAATGGAGAAAAGACAGTCTCTTCAATTAAGTGGTGCTGGGAAAACTCGACAGCTACATGTAAAAGAAGGAAATTAGAACACTCCCTAACACCATACACAAAAATAAACTCAAAATGGATTCGAGATCTAAATGTAAGACCGGACACTATAAAACTCTTAGAGGAAAACATAGGAAGGACACTCTTTGACATCAATCACAGCAAGATTTTTTTTTTTTTTTTTTTTTTTTGCGGTACATGGGCCTCTCACTGTTGTGGCCTCTCCCGTTGCGGAGCACAGGCTCCGGATGCGCAGGCTCAGCAGCCATGGCTCGTGGGCCCAGCTGCTCCGTGGCATGTGGGATCTTCCCTGACCGGGGCATGAACCCGTGTCCCCTGCATCGGCTGGTGGACTCTCAACCACTGCGCCACCAGGGAAGCCCAGCAAGATCTTTTTTGATCCACCTCCTAGAGTAAAGGAAATAAAAACAAAAATAAACAAATGGGACCTAATGAAACAAAAACTTCCTTTGCGCAGCAAAGGAAACCATAAACAAGACGAAAAGACAGCCCTCTGAATGGGAGAAAATATTTGCAAATGAATCAATGGACAAAGGATTAATCTCCAAAATATATAAATAGCTCATGCAGCTCAATATTAAAAGAACAAACAACCCAATCCAAAAATGGTCAGAAGACCTAATGGACATTTCTCCAAAGAAGACATACAGATGGCCAAGAAGCACATGAATAGCTTCTCAACATCACTAATCATTAGAGAAATGCAAATCAAAACTACAATGAGGTATCACCTCACACCAGTTAGAATGGCCATCATCAAAAAATCTACAAACAACAAATGCTGGAGAGGGTGTGGAGAAAAGGGAACCCTCTTGCACTGTTGGTGGGAATGTAAATTGATACAGCCACTATGGAGAACAGTATGGAGGCTCCTTAAAAAACTAAAAATAGAATTACCATATGATTCAACAATCCCATTACTGGGCATATACCCAGAGAAAACCATAATTCAAAAAGACACACACACTCCCGAATGTTCATTGCAGCACTATTTGCAATAGCCAGGTCATGGAAGCAACCTAAATGCCCATCAACAGACGAAGGGATAAAGAAGATGTGGTACATATATACGATGGAATATTACTCAGCCATAAAAAGGAACGAAATTGGGTCATTTGTTGAGACGTGGATGTATCTAGAGACTGTCATACAGAGTGAAGTAAGTCAGAAAGAGAAAAACAAATATCATATATTAACGCATATATGTGGAACCTAGGAAAATGGTACAGATGAACCAGTTTGCAGGTCAGAAATTGAGACACAGATGTAGAGAACAAACGTATGCTCACAAAGAGGGGCCAGCGGCGGGGTGTGGGGCTGGTGGTGTGATGAATTGGGCGTTTGGGATTGACATGTATACACTGATGTGTATAAAATTGATGACTAATAAGAACCTGCTGTATAAAAAAATAAATAAAATAAAATTCAAAAAAATGAGCTATATACACAAAGCTTTGGTAATGCTAATTTTAAAAAAAGGAAAACTCAAATGCCTAGAAATGGGAGGGAGAATTATAGACGAGTATACATGGGCACAACGTACAATGAGTCCTGCAAGGCCAAGCCCAGCTCAGTTCGGAGCCTGTGATAGCGCATCCCATGATGATATGGGGAGCTCACGGGAGAGGAAGCTGATACTTATAGCGTTCCTCAGTCAGCAGGCAGTGAGTGGGTGGAAGCACCCGAAACAGAAGGCTGTGCACCCCCCTGATTGGGAGATGAGATTTCATATTAATGGGGCAATGGGCCAGAACCATGATGCTGCCACACGGAGCCTTTTTGGACCAGCCTTCCTTGCCAGAGGGAACCCATCACAGGGGGACCAGCAGACCTTGGCCCAAGGCCCCAAGCTAAAGTCCACTGCCCTTGCACATTTAAAGCCTTGAATAATGAGGAATCTCAGCTTCAACAAGTTTGGTGGAAGATAGAAAAGGCTCAGGGCCCATTGTGGGGATGGAAAATTCTCCCCACCCTCTCCAGCATTTATTATTTCCAGATTATGGAGGTTCCCTAAAAAACTACAAATAGAACTACCATATGACCCAGCAATCCCACTACTGGGCATATACCCTGAGAAAACCGTAATTCAAAAAGAGTCATGTACCAAAATGTTCATTGCAGCTCTATTTACAATAGCCAGGAGATGGAAGCAACCGAAGTGTCCATCATCGGATGAATGGATAAAGAAGATGTGCCACATATATACAATGGAATATTACTCAGCCATAAAAAGAAATGAAATTGATCTATTTGTAATGAGGTGGATGGACCTAGAGTCTGTCATACAGAGTGAAGTAAGTCAGAAAGAGAAAGACAAATACTGTATGCTAACACGTATATATGGAATTTAAGGGAAAAAAATGTCATGAAGAACCTAGGTGTAAGACGGGGATAAAGACACAGACCTACTAGAGAATGGACTTGAGGATATGGGGAGGGGGAAGGGTAAGCTGTGACAAAGTGAGAGAGTAACATGGACATATATACACTACCAAACGTAAAATAGATAGCTAGTGGGAAGCAGCCACATAGCACAGGGAGATCAGCTTGGGTGCTTTGTGACCACCTAGAGAGGTGGGATAGGGAAGGTGGGAGGGAGGGAGACGCAAGAGGGAAGAGATATGGGAACATATGTATATGTGTTATTGATTCACTTTGTTATAAAGCAGAAACTAACACACCATTGTAAAGCAATTATACTCCAATAAAGATGTAAAAGAAAAAAAAGATGTAAAAAAAGAAAAGAAAATTCTCCCTACCAGTGAGAAAAGGCTGAAGTGTGAGTGATTCTCAAGGGGATTTGCATTTTGAGAAATGACCCCAGTGAGAAGCAGTACTTAACCTTGTAGGCTGCAAGCTCCACAGGCACAGGGGCTGTGAATTCATCTCAGGGTCCCCAGTGCCTGGCACAGTGCTTGTTATCTAAACGGTGTACAGCAAACAGGTAGACTAACTTTTTTAAAATAATAAAAGTAAAACAGTAAAAGTAACGTGTGCTCATCGTTAACAGTCAGAACATAATTGTCTGAGGTTAGAAAATCAGAAGCCCTCACTGCCACTCACTCTGATTTCTCCAAGTTCCTTTTTTTTTCTGTTTGTTTGATCTGTCTTTCATGTAGGGACTCTTTCCTCAAATGTCTGGTGATCCTGCATTTCTTCCATATGCAATAGTGAGTCATCATTACTGGAAGCTCCAGGGGCTTGGTGGCTTTTTATCTAAGGGCCCCCACTTTGGGGTGATGGGATAGGGGCATGGCTATTCTATTCAAGATGTCATTTGAGTTTTGGTAGTCTGAGTTTTGGTAACTTTTCTCTTAGGCTGGTTTGTTTTCCTGAGAGGAGTTAATGCTCTGCTTGGGGCTCTAGTGGAGGGAAGGGCTGGTTGGTCTGAGCATCCCAGAGACTTTCAGAGACCTTCATTTAATTCCCCTGTCATCAGTCTCAGTCTTCAGTCTGGTATCCCCCTTACCCCATTCCCCTCCACTCTCTGCTGGGCAACGTGTTCCCAAATGTACAGCCACTCTGGTTCATCTTGTATTTTATGGGGATGGAGAAGAAGATCTGGGGGTCTAAACAGTTCACTCATACCTACTGTTGTCAGCTTCACTCCACTTCACAATTTTCTGCTAACTCCTGTGCCTTTCCAGGGTACCTTGGCATGAATCCCCTGCTTCCTGTGCATTCCCCACCTGTTGGCTGAGGTTTCAGCTTTTTCAGGTCTGCTGAGTGAGTTCCACTTGTTCATTCTGTTTCATCTTCCAAACAGCTGTTGATATCTCCCATCAATTTTGGTCCCCTCTTCCATTTACTTCATCCTAGTTGATTTATACCATTTTAATCCTTTAACTGCTATTTTGAGGGGGTTTCAGAAGAGAGTGGAGATAAACACCTGTGTTCAATCTGCCATGTGCAATGGGTACACTGTGCTTTTTCCTTTTAACAATATATTGAGAAAGTGTTTATTTCTTTGTAATTGGGTATAGAATTCCAGGCTCCAATAGGCAACACATAAATCTATTTTAAGTTTATGTTGCTTAATGCTGCAAAGTATACAATGAACATTATTTTACACTAATAATTATGTGTAGAAATAAAGGAGAGAAGAATAGAAGGAGAGAGAGAAAGAGAGTGAGAAAGAGAGAAGGAAGGAGGAAGAGGAAAGGGGTCTACATGGAATGTCAGGCTCTGAAGGAGGGAGTGGGGGAGAAGCTCAGGGAAATGAATGGGCTGTAGTTCTAGCCTTGGCCCATATACTACCTAGATCCAATCCTCGCCTCTCATTTCTGGTACCCACTGAATGCTAACTGCCTCATACTCAAATGTGTTGTTATTTGTGAGAAAAGCAGCTTCCACTGGGATGTGGTCTACCAGGATCAGGAAACAAGCTGATGTTTGGACAGGCAAGGCCACAACCTGCATGGCCAGAGAGGGCTCAGTGTGCCCTTTCTTGCCAGAGGGTGGGTGGGTGGGCTCCCAGATGTGCGTTTCCGCATGACTGAAGGGCACAGTGGCCAGCATCCACGAGGTCCACCCCTGCCTGGGGCTCAGGCCCATCAGAAGATGCCCAGATAGAAAAGGGAAGAGCCTGGGAACCTTCACTCCGGCTCTGGCTCCTCTTTTATCCAGCTTTGGGCAAGTCTGCAAGAAACAGAAGATTTGGCTTCTGTTTCTTCAACTGCAATATGGGAGAATAGCTTCTGCTAATAGCTAAGAGGTTTTATGGGGAGGTTGGCACTTCTCACATCAACCAGATACTTTCTGAGCACTTGACATTGAATGGTGAGAGGACTGGGGAAACAGCATTCAATAATAAACTCAATATTTTCAGATATTTGTTGAGGACTATTCTTTGTGCTGGCCACTGGGGTTGTCAGTGCACAGTAGTGGACAAACAGACATGGTTCCCACCCTTGGGGCTTCCAGTCTAGTGAGAAAGACACACATTCAATTCATAAACTCACAAAATAAGTACATAATTTCAAATTAGGATAAGGGCTAGGAAGGAAAAGAGCATTCTGCTTCAGGAGAGAGTAGCAGGAATGAGGTAGTCAGGGGGAAAGAAAAGAAACAGCTACATAAACCAAGGTAGCGATGCTAATGGCGGGGCTACTGGGCACAGTGGAGACCCCAGATGATTGGGGGCAGGTCAGCACTTAGAGTGACTCAGAATCCTGGGCACCACAATGCAGGGTCCTTTTGGTGACATGAAGCCGAGTCAGGAAAGCTCAAAGCTGACAGGTCAGCTATATGTACAGGAGAATGGGGCAAGATAAGGAGGCCACCTGTCTCTCTGGAGAAGCCTCTCAAAGTCTCCTGGTTTTCACTTTCCACCTTCTCCCTTCCCCTTCTGCCCACGTTCCAAGACCTGAGGCAGCTCTATAGACCTCAGGTGATTCTGAACAGGCTCCTTGGCAGGATCCCTAAGTGAAAGAGAAGGCAAGGACACAGGGACCGTCCATCTGGGCACAGAGCTCTGACCGCCTCAGAGACCTCACAGAGGTTACCAGGGCCCTGATCTCTGACACCAACAGAGACTGGGCAGGAGTGTCAGGGCTGGGCAGCCCCAGGAATAAGAGCAGGCAGTGCATTAATAACCATCCTCTGAGGACTTCTCCTTACAGATGAAGAAACTGGAGTTCAAAGAAATCACGGAATGTGCTCGAGGTTACACAGATAGTAAATGACAGAGCTGAGATTCAAACCCAGGCAACTTGACTCCAGAGTCTGCTGTCACTGGACGTTCCCACTCAGCCATTCAGGCCACTCACATTAAGGCCTAGGACCAAAGAGCAGATCCCCTAGAAGCTCAGAGTTTTGCCAGGACCTTGGAGTTCATGTACGCACTGGCCATTGTCTGCAGACAGAATAAGTAACATGTCCCAGTAGGTCCTGCAGTGGCTGAATGCTGCCCCCTCCCCCAATATCTCCACCCAGCACCTCAGAATGTGACCCTACTTGAATAAGGGTCTATGCAGATGTAATTAAGGTGGGAATCTCAAGATGAGATCACCCTGGGTGGTCCCTAAATACAATGACAAGGGTCTTTATATGAGGCAGAAAAGAGGACATGCAAAGACACAGAGGAAAAAGCCTTGTGAGAATGGACATCGGAGTGATGCTGCCACAAACCAAGGAACACCAGAAGCCATCAGAAGATGGAAGAGACAAGGAAACATTCTTCCCTAGAAATTCTGGAGGAAGCATGGCCCTGCCAATACCTCGATTTCAGACTTCCGGCCTCCTGAACTGTGAGGTAATAAATCCTGTTGCTTTAATCCGCCTAGTTTGAGGTTATTTGTTACAGCAGCCACAGGGCACTGATAGATGTCCCTCTGATTCTTCGTAAGAAACACAGGCATTTAAAAATATTACTAAGCTCATAGTTGCTATTTATCATTATGTATTTTTCTCAATGGATATAAAATATTACTATCACATGGATAGTAATAAAAATATTACTATTGTAAAATATAGATTATATGTGCAACACTATCATCTCACAGAGAGATTACCTAAATTCCAGAGAGGGCCCTGGTAAAGCAAGCAGGCAGGCTGGTCTGGAAGCCTGCTCCCCTCATTCATGAGGTGTTTCTCTTCCTCAAAAGCCTGGGGCTACTGGTGGTCCTCACCAGCCCACACAGAGAAAATCAGAATCAAACTTGCCCAGCAGAAGGTTTAGAAACACTTCCCTCTTCCCTCCCTTTGCCTCCTGGCTTGGCAATGATAAGAGCCCAGGTTACACCCTGTGATTGTTCCAGAAAACCAAGCATTGCTAAAGGGCATTATGTCAGGTGTCCCCAGTCCGTGCTACTTGGCACCCTAGACCTCCATACCACATCCCCTGCCCCTGTCTGACTTCAACACCCCTGGCTGTGGTGGGACAGGGAGGCCTGATAAAAGGAGGGCAGGACCTGGTTAGCTGGTCGCGTGGGCTGGAGTCTGTCACTGAGCCAGCACCATGGTGTGGTCTGTAGCCTGGGCAGGTGAGTGGGTGCTGTTGGGGAGCATGGGCTGCGCCCCGGGAGCTGTGGGGAAGTGGGGACGTGTATGTGAAATGGCTCCTTGGTGCTGTGTGTAAGGAAGCAGAAGCTTTCAGGAGAACTTTGAAGGGTCATTCCATTTCTCTCTCTGCTGCCAGGCTTGCAGTCCCTGTGGGCTCCCCCCTGAGGTCTTTCAGCCCAAGAGGCTTTGTGTTGCAAGGAAAAGCTTTTCTCAACAGGCTGAAAATGACTTTTCCTCCTGTTTTGGAAGCCCAGAGTCAGTGAACCCCTCGGCATTGGGTGGTTTTGTCTTTCCTGTGTTCTGAGGCCCCCTACTCTCCAGGGGTGCCCACTGCCAAGGAATTCTTCCCCACCCTGATGCTGGTTGCCCTGCAAAAGGCAGCCTGGGAGCCATGACCCTGGGTGCCCTTACAAATTTTCATGCAGGTTTTATTAGGTTAATGGGAAGATCCAAGGTCTCCAGAGAGGTGAAATAAATACTTTTAAAGGAGTCCCACTGAGGCCTACGTCTCCAAGGATATTGGTAACTCAGCCAACCTCTTGTTCAGTGTGGCAGGAAAGCAGCAAAAAGTAGTCAATTGTGGCTGTGAGCAGCGGTACAGAGACCTCACCTAGAGATGAGCTCTCTGGCCTAGCCCTTCCAAATTGGCTCTTTTCATCCTGAGGACAGGTTTTCTACTTATTTCAAAAGAGAAACTTTCTCTCTAAAAAGCTTAAAAGTCGGGCTTCCCTGGTGGCGCAGTGGTTGAGAGTCCGCCTGCCGATGCAGGGGACACGGGTTCGTGCCCTGGTCTGCGAAGATCCCACATGACACGGAGCGGCTGCGCCCGTGAGCCATGGCCGCTGAGCCTGCACATCCGGAGCCTGTGTTTAGCAACTTGGACTCCTGGGTTCCCTTCCTATCCCACACCACTCCCTGTACTCAGACCCTCATCCTGAGCCTGGGCTGTGGCACTGGACACACATTTCCCCTCTTCATCTCACAGGAGGGGACAGCCAGGTCCAGAGAAATAGCAAACATGGGGAAGAGAGAAAAGTTGAAGATTTCCTCAAAAGCTTTAATCCAAGCTACTTCTGGGCATATGGTGTGCTATGGTATGGGATGGTATATATTTATAATAATAGAATTTTGTGTGGGCTAAGGGTTAATGTATGCAAAGCACTTAGAACAGAGCTTACTTTCTGCCAGCACTGTTCTGAGTGTTTCACATACATTAACTCTTCATTCACACAGTAGTCCTTAAGATAGGAGCAATCATCATTCCCATTTTATGAAGGAGAAAGCTGAATTATCTGGCTAAAAAGTTGCAGAGTTGGGATTTCAACCCAGGCATGAAATTCCAAAGTCCCTGCTGTTAACCATCAGACTTTGTTGCCTCTATAGTACAAATATTCATGCACAATATTCAATATGCTATGGCAGGATACGATACAAAATAAAAAGACTCTCCTGGCTCCTTTCTAGATGGTCCCAGGGATGTGTTCGCTGGGTTAATCCCCTGCTTCCTTCTTTTGCTTTGGGGAGTTCACCAATCCTCCTTCTATGTCACTCAGGCAACGCCCCAGTCCCATCGGCAAACTTCACTCCCAGGTGACCTCTAATTAGGGCCAGTGACTACCCAGGAGCTTTGACTCCTCCTTCTGAGAGCCATCCATGGGTGCAGGGGTGTCTCAGCCAGCCCTTCATGCTCTGGGTTCCTACACACCCTCCTATAGCCACTTTGCACTGCTCTCCCTCCTCGTCCTCTCACTGGCCACATGGGGGCTGCAGGAGGGTGCAGAGAGATCCTGTCTGTGCAAAAGGAAATCCTAGGGTCTAGACCGTGACCACAGACATATTCCAGTCCAAACTCATCATTCTGCCAAGTCCCTGGCATAAAATGCTGGCGTGTACAAACCACACGATCATAGTCTGCAAGGCTGGAAGAACCCTCAGAGACCACACTGTCATTTTCAGATGGGGACCCCTAAGCCAAGGCTAAAGAGATCGGCCCAAAGTACACTTCTGGCAGCTGCAGGGATGAAGACGAGCATCTTTGCGTTCTGGTGTTCTGGTCAACTTTGCACAATGCTGCCCTTGGTGGGAGCCATCACTGCTAGACAAGCCCCCATCTGGGAGGAGAGGCCCTACACACAAAGCCATTCTACAGGGTATGGGGATGACAGAAACAAGCTGCCTTTTCCTAGAGAAAATATTCTCTTTGTTAGAACCTTGTCAGTGATATTAAACCAGTTCTCTACAAGGGATAATAGTGTTTAAATGCAAACCTCTTTAAAGCAAAACTAAAGAAACATAAACCCAGGCCTGTAACTGGGGCCTCCTCTCTGTCACTTTATATATTTGTATTTTAATTAACATTCTGAAGTATTCCAAGCCGTGATTTGAAAGTTCTGCCTCCCTGCCTCCAGCAGATGAAGGGCCATGTTTAACGTCTTCTGGCATGACATAAGTTCTGCCTCTGGGCAGAGGGTGCCAGTCCATAGCAGGCCCTTCTGATTGCCATTTCTTTGCTTTGCCCCAACTGGCCAGGCTCTGCGGCAAAACTGGTCTGCTACTTCACTAACTGGGCCCAGTACAGACAGGGGGCTGCTCGCTTCTTGCCCAAGGATGTGGACCCCAAGCTGTGCACCCACCTCATATATGCCTTTGCTGGCATGAACAATCACCAGCTCAGCTCCGTAGCGTGGAATGCTGAGACACTCTACAAGGAATTTAACAGCTTGAAGAAGATGTGAGCTGCAGTGGAGGAGGTGGGGATGGGAGGTGGAGAAGACGGGCACCTCCTCTCAAAGCCAGAAACCTTCTCCATTACTGCAGTCTGGCTGCAGACCCACTGTGTGGCTTTGGGCAAGTCTCATCACTTCTCTGGGCTTTCCCGTGCTTATGTGGAAGAGGTGGGGGTAGATAGTGACTACTTAAGTGCCTTTCCAGTTTAGGTCTAAGTGGAATCTGGACTGTGAAACTGTTTCCCTCCACTGGGAATGAGTGCCCTTCTATCTCCTAAAATCTATCTATCCTTCAGCTCAAGTGTTATCACTACCTTAATACAGCCTCTCTGAAGATCTGTCCTGATCTCTTGCTTTCTAAATTCCTTGAGTGTATGGCTCCCCAGCCAGATAAGAGGTCCTCAAAGGCAGGAATGTGTCTTTTCTTTCCCAACCTAGAGCTTCCCTGGTACAGAATATGACCATAGGGATTTATATATCCCCTACCTCACCCCACCAGCCCTGCCAGGCTCCTTGCTTCCTTGTTAGTGAGGTGAGCCCCAGGACCTGGCTGGATAAATTCTGGTGCTTCTCTTGTCTTTTCCAGGAATCCCAAGCTGAAGACGCTGCTGGCCACTGGGGGCTGGAACTTCGGCACTCAGAAGTGAGTTGTCTGTGGGCACCAATGTGGCAGGGCCCCTAGTGTGGAACTGGCTCACTGGCCAGAGAGATCCCCAGTCGGGGAATCAGCCAGGTAGAGGTGTAGCCAGGGTGAGGGAGAGTGGGAGAGAAGAGTGGACTCTGGGGGCTGACCTTCCTTCTGACTTCTTGGTACCTCCTCAGGAGGCAGTGGAGTGGGCTTAGCTCCAGGCCGTTATACATCCAGTCTTTTTTTTGTTTTGCTGTACGCGGGTCTCTCACTGTTGTGGCCTCTCCCATTGCGGAGCACAGGCTCTGGACGCGCAGGCTCAGCGGCCATGGCCCACGGGCCCAGCCGCTCCGCGGCATGTGGGATCCTCCCGGACCGGGGCACGAACCCGTGTCCCCTGCATCGGCAGGCGGACTCTCAACCACTGCGCCACCAGGGAAGCCCATCCAGTCTTGCTTTATATGCAGCACAGAGCCTGACCTCTTTCCAGGCCTCAGTCTCTTCCTCCATGAAATGTGTAAAGGGAGGGTCTCAACTAATCCCAGACAACATATAATGTCTATATTTTCTGAGCTCTGGAACAGTATGTCTGAGAATTTTTGTTCCCTTTCTGGGTGTCAAAAGCAGTCTGTGAGATTGAGCTTGGATGCCAGAATATTGACATTTCCAGGACATTTTTGATGATTTATGGAGATAATGGAATGGTATATTTGGAACCATACTTTTCCTAGAAAGTGCTAACTGTAAGGTCCCCAAAATTCTAAACCAGTCTTTCTAATACTTTTTTGGATCATGAGCCCTGTTGAGAACCTGATGAAATTTATGACTCCCCTTCCCCAAACACTGCTTATACACAGATTTTTCACTGAAATTCAGGATTCTCAGCCTGGGGTTCCCAGGCACACAAACCCCACTTAAGAAATGGTGCTATTAGCTAATTTAAAAAAATAAATTAAAATAGAAACGGTCTATAAAACTCAAGACCCCCAAGAAGTCCGGGGACTTCTTGAGAAAGTAAGATGTGGGGAGGTTGTTCTTGGGGCACCTCAGGAATTGTAAAGAACTCTGGACTAGTAATAGTAATAACAATAGCACGAAGCACTCTACAAACGTGAGTTAGAAGAATAGTAACCATGTTAACCTGCCAGGGAAGTAGAAGAGCAGGGCCCCAAGGTTACCCAGATCCTCACTGGCCTGCTGGGCTTCTCTTCCTCCTCATCTTAGAAACTGATTCCTCTTCTTTTTTCAATCTCCATGCTGGGTTGACAGCCAGCTCTAATTCAGGTTAGAGCAAATCCCTGGGCAGGGATGTGGCAGTAAGCTTCTGGAGGGAATTTTGGGAAGCAGAGCTCCTAGTGAGTCAGTGTGCCCCTGGTGATGTCAATGTTTGGGGGCACTTCCACATTGTCCCTTTCCCTTAGCCAGGCCCATAACCCACCTGCAAATATCCCGGCAGCCTCTGAAGCAGCCCTTCCGGTGCCCTTCTGGCCTAGACAGCCGAGCACCGATATCTTGAGTAGTTTCTCACTTGCCTCTGAGAGAGCATGACCCACTGTCCTGTGTAAGACAGGCCCACACTGCCCTTTATCAACCCACAGGTTCGTGGATATGGTGGCTATAGCCAATAACCGACAGACCTTTGTCAACCCAGCCATCAGGTTTCTGTGCAAATATGGCGTTGATGGTCTCGACCTTGACTGGGAGTACACAGGCAGCCGGGGGAGCCCTCCATCAGATAAGCAGTGCTTCATAGCTCTGGGGCAGGTACAGCTGGGTGAGATAGGGAAGACCTAGTTGGCCAGGGGGCCACATAGGTGCTGCTCTGCCCCCAGGCTCAGCTGCTTCATGTGTCTGCATAGCACAGACCAGGCCTGTGGTCAGTTTTCAGGCTCCTGTGTGGGAACGTCTGCTTGGGGCTCACAGGGCTGCTGTTCCCTGCCTGTGTGTTCACTCTGAGATGCCCCTGCAGGACCTGGCCAATGCCTTTCAGCAGGAAGCCCAGGCCTCAGGGAAGGCACACCTCCTGCCGAGCACAGCTGTCCCAGCAGGACCACACTGCACAAAAGTTGGATACGAGGGGGACAACATTGCTCTGTGAGTCTCAGGCAGATGGCATGGACCCTGTGTTCTCTGCGGGGGAAAGAGACCAAGGGTAGGCTGAGCTTCCCCCAGAATGGAGCAGGGCTCGCCTGCACCACCAGCAGACCCAGGGAGGGTTTCCTTACCACATCTGCTACTCCATCACTCCGGAGTCCCTCTCTTTGGAGCCTGGCCCTCAGTCTTGAAGTGAAATATCCCTGGGGGAGGAAAGAGGGAAGCACTTAGCATCTCCAAGAGAATGAGTTCCCACGCCAGGCCTACTGAATAAGAGCCTGCACCTGAATGAGATTCCCAGGTGATTTATGTGCACAACTAAAGTTTGAGAAATGCTAAGCTAAATTTCCCTTCAAAATAGCAAAATAGCAAGAAGTGTCCTTGAGTGGACTCTGTCCTGAGGGTGCTGAGGGGACAGCTGGGAGGAGGATGCTGAAGACGTGAGCTGCCAAGAATGAGAATGGCCTGGATGATAGTGTGCGGGGGGGGGGGGGGGGGGGGGGGGGGGGGGGTGGTGACCGGAGGTGCTGCCTATGCTGCTGCGTCTCCCAGAGCCAGAAGGGAGCCCGCCCCCACCATGCAGGCCTCTCCCCAGGCCACACACTGCGTGAGAGGGGAGGGAGGAGCAAGGAAGGGGTAGGGCCCCACCCTGCGCTCTAGCCCCTCACTCTTTCTTCCCATGCCTCATGCAGGAACCTGGAGTTCCTCAGCTTCATGGCCTATGACTTCCATGGCTCTTGGGAGAAGAACACAGGGCATAACCGCCCCCGCCCCCCGACAAGAGACAGGGAGAGAGCGGGGCCGTGGCCGAATTCAATGTGGTAAGTGGGAGGACGCCCCTGGCACAGGCCCTTGCCGGTGGCCCCTTTTGAGCCTCGAAGAACCAAATGGAAGGGAAAAGCAGGATACCAAGCAGGGCATGGAGAAGCCAGGATATTTTTGTTTCTTTTGTGTTTGTTTGTTTGTTTTATTTTCCTGTTCCATGCCACTGCTGAGGAGAAACCTCACTTCTGTGTAGCATGTCGGCTGATATCAGACACAGCAAACCAATCTAGTTTGGGGACACATCAAACAAACCAGTGACTAACTGGGAGGCTGTCTTTGAGCTCAAGTTTCCAGCCAAAATGGCTTCTGCTCCCTTCATACACCCTCAGCCCCATTTCCTTCAAGATAACGGGTAGCTTTTGCTCCTTGGCACTGAATGTCCTTCTGGAAGGTGTTTTCTGGAAAGAGGTGAGAGCTTTCCCAAGTTGATAACATCTCAGGACAGAACCACCCCTACGCCACCCCAGTCCCGGGAAAGGGAAGGCTTGGTTGTAGACTGGAGTGGGTGGAGGTTTCCTGCCCAGCTCTTCCTCATTCAGTAGGCTAGACATTGTTTTACAAGCCCATTCTAATTTTAAAAGTCAAGATTGACTGTATCATTTCTCCTTCTTAACAAACAACAATAACAAAAAGCCCTAAATTAAAATGTTTGTTAATTTTGCGGAGCCCACATCTTTGTGTGTCAGCTGGGTGGAACATCTAGGACTTCCATGGCCCTTTCACAAATAAAGTGCACTTCTTCAGGCACTTGAGCTGAGCATGTAGACCTCACATTGCACCTGGCTCCTCCACCCTCATCTAGGAAACTGTGTGGGTCCCAGGAGAAGCCAGCCCAGTCAAGTGGGGAGACATACAAAGACATTCAGCTGAGAGGTCAGGGAGTTGAACTCCCACTGGCACAGTGCTCTCCAAGCTGTGTGCCCTGGATCCATGTGGGGGAAGGGAGGCCTTTATCCTCCTACAAAGAGGCCTTCTACTCTCCATACTATGTGCCCTGCATGTTGCTTCTGGCCAGAGGGGTGACTTTTCCAAATTTGCACAAAAATGTCACAGAACTTAGCAGGGTGCTCTGACCTCTGCCCTCAGAAAGCTCCAGTCTGATCAAAGATAAATCATATGGACCAGCAAAACCAAATACACGTAAATCAATACAGTGAAAATACCTAAGTGCCAAGAGGTTGCAGGGTAACTAGAAAACCTGGACTCAAACAGGGTGCCTTCTTGGGGAAAGTGAGCCTACCATCCTGGTTTGAGGGAAGAGTCTTCATTATTTGTTTATTCCACAGAGTTATATTGGGTACCTCCTCATGTCACAGGCCTGGGGGTGTCATGTCAAGTAATACATGATGGGGGAAGGTCTTGTGCAGAGGTGGTGAAGAAGCCCTGTGCTCATTTGTTCTTTCTGTTTGCGCATCTTAGTGCCAAGCATTGTTCTAGGCACTGAGGATACAGAGATAAATAAAATTCCCTGCTCTTGTACTGAGGGTGAAACAACAGTGATGGTAATGATCACAATCATAGCTCCCCTTTATTGCACTATGTTAGACTTATACATGCATTATATCTTTTAATTCTCACAATGCCCTTAGTGACAAATATTTTTATCATTTCCATTTAATAGACAGGAAGCTCGAGGCTCAGCAAGATCAAATAAGCTGCTGAGTAAGGCAGAGATCGTTGTTTACTGAGGTATCCCAAGCACCTAGGACAGTGCCTGGCACACAGCTGACCTTCAGTAAATATTTACTGCGTCAATGACTGTTTGACTCCAGAGCCCATGCTCTTGGCTATAGGGCCATGCAACTTCAATCACTGTGGTTCAGGGTCTAAGACAGGATCTAAAGAAGATGGGGAAGGGTTGGAACACTAGTAAATGCTCATGAAACTCCTCTGGAGCCCCCAGGCTTGGATGATCTGAACCAGTCTAAAGGCAAAGAAAATTAGCCCTGACATTCCTCCTTCACCACCAGGACTCTGCCATGCAATGGTGGCTGCAGAAAGGGACCCCTGCCAGCAAACTGATCCTTGGCATGCCCACCTATGGATGATCCTTTACCCTGGCCTCTTTGTTGGACACTGGAGTGGGGGCCCAAGCCACGGGGCCTGGAACTCCTGGCCCCTTCACCAAAGACGGAGGACTCCTGGCTTACTATGAAGTAGGAAAACCCACAGCCACCCCGAGTATTGTGCAGAGCAGGGGCTTCTTCTCCCATAATTTCTGAATGAGGATGCTAGGCACAGTGAATTCTGGTTGGGTAAATTCCATCCCATGCCTGTCATCTTGGATTTATCCCTAACCCCAGGTGCCTCATTGAATCGCCAGTTCTAGGTCACTCAGTCTAGAGCTTCCTAGATTCTCCAAGCTTCTCAGACGGGAATATTTCAGCCTCTAGTCTCCTCACGACAGGGAGAAGGTGCCTGCAGCGCCTCCCACCTGCTTCCCAGCTCTTTCCTCTGCTCCTACAGGTCTGCTCTTGGAAGGGGGCTGATGAGTGAGCACAGAATCAAGGACCAGAAGGTGCCCTATGCCTTTCAGAGCAGCCAGTGGGTCGGTTTTGACGATGTGGAGAGCTTCAAAGTCAAGGTGAGGCTTGGCTCTGCTGGGAAGGTGTGGTCCTGTGTGGGCCCAAGGCCTGTCAATAACATTCAATGACAGCATTCAGAACCTCTTCAAGGAGAAATATCCCAGCATTTCACAGATCTCCATGTGATACCATTTGGTGCCATTATCACCTATTGATTAAGAAAAGACACAATGGCAAAAAAAATTGCTCTACATTGAGTATCTCTCTTGAAAGTATTTGTATTTTATTAAACACAAATTCTACAGATATATAAGAGGAGAAATACATACAGTAAGGCATATCATTTTATTCAGTCCATTGACAATATTTGGTGCATGTTCAAATTATAGATCCTTTGATTTACTTTTATGACACCCCGTCCATTCCTGCCTCAAAACTTGAGTGCGATTACCTGTTTCCATGTCTCTCTCTCCAGTGAGGTCATTGGCACCTGCAGAGGGACCTGCGTTTGCTCATCTGCTTATCTCTTGTCAGTTACGCAGTGGCAGGCCCTTCTGGTGGTGTAGACAAATTGCTCTGGAGAATTGAGGAGGCAGCATGATCCTGGCTGGGGGAGATGAGAGAAGGCATCATGGTGGAAGGGATTTTGAGAAAGCCTTAAAGCAGAGAAGGTGGGCCTTCTGGGGAGGAAAGCGCAGGAGAAAGACTTGATGGAGAGGAAAGGGGAAGCTGGCCTCTGAGAGCAAGTTGTACCATAGCTGGAACCCTGAGTGGGGACTGGTGTAGAAAGGGAGGTAGCTGGGAGGGACATTGGGGCCATCAAGGGTTCCGACCACCCCTACCCTGTAACCCCAGCCTCACGCCAGAGGTGAGCCATGGCCCCCTGGCAGGGCTAGGGCCAGGGAAGCCCACTCGGAGGGGACACACAGCCATACCCTAAAGAAGCCTCAGGGAACTGGTGGAGGTGAGAAGGCCCTCAGCGTGGACAAAAAGACATGAAGACAGGGAATGGATTCAGATCTTTGGGGAAGTTTAGTCGTTCCCTATGTCAGCTGAACTCACCACAATCAGCAGACAGTACCCCAAACACAACAGCTCAGCCCAGAAAATGCTGGGAAGTTAAGGCTGCCAACCTAAGGAAGGTCACACATCCCTGTACTCCTCACACCTCCACCCCTGGCCATGTTTATGTCAGGGCAGGGAGATTCCAGAATGAATCCTGCCCAGCAAGGATAAGGACTCATGGACCTGGGGGTGCTGGAGAAAGGAGGTCCCTGCCTGGATGAGGAAACCGGTTCTGGGGCTGCTGGCCGGGCTTCCCTGCTCTCCTCCACCCCCATCTCGCTCCTCACACAGGTCAGCTATCTGAAGCAGACGGGACTGGGTGGGGTCATGGTTTGGACACTGAACATGGACGACTTTGCTGGTTTCTTCTGCAACCAGGGCCAATACCCCCTCATCAAGATGCTGCTGCTGGAGCTGAGTGAGTATGGGGTCAGGGCACCTCAGGAACTGGCTTCTTCTGAGGAAATGACTTTGCCCCAGTACCGTGATTTCCCAAATTTCACCCCCAGGAGCTGAGGAAGCTGTAGAAATGATTCTCTTTTCACACTCTTCTTCCTCTTTCTGATTGTACCAATGCCTGCCCAGGGTGTCGGTAACCAGGGCTTCCCTCCAGAGGGCCCTCAGCCTCTCTTCTCAAGGCCTGCACTCAGCCTTCATTGTGAGACCCCGCTGGCCCTCACCATTACTTGGTTGGGCTTTGCAGATGGTAGATAGCCATTGACTGCCTATGACACTTGTAGCTCCGGTGTTTTCTCTTGAGCTGTGCTCCAGCTGTAGGTGTGGTTGCTGTCTGGCTGCTCTCTGCCTTGGGTGTCTGCCTATGCCCTGCCTGTAAGGTATGGGGTGTTGAGCTGCTGCTGCCTATGGTTGCTGCCTGTGTGCTTGGCCTATGGGTTTGGGATCTTTTGGAGGAGCCTTGGTTGAATCGTCACTGTTTTCCCAGGTCGTCCATATATGTCTTCAGGCCCCCCAGAGCCTGAAGTTCCTGCACCAGGCCAGCTCTCTGAACCTGAGTATGGCTCCAGCCTCGGACAAGACACCTTCTGCCAGGGCAAAGCTGACGGGCTCTACCCCAACCCTCTGGACTGGTCCAGCTACTACAAGTTGTACAGGGGGGTGGTTGTTCCAGCAAAGCTGCCTGAGGAGCCTGGTGTTCAGCTCCTCTTGCAAATGCTGCACCTGGAGTTGAGTCTCCAAGGCCCCTTCGGCCCCAGCACCTGGGCAAGGGCCCAGGACCACTCCATAGCCCACCTCCCCAGCTCTCCCTGGCAGTTGCAATCTAGCTTCTTGTGTCTTTCCATATCCAAGCTTTCTGTTCTCAGCCTTGGTTTCCTCTTGTTCTGCTCTTCCTGGGCTGCCTATTTTACTTGAAAAATAAATCTTTGGTTTGCACCCCACTGCCCCCAGACGTGGTGACTTACAGAGGCTCTCTAAGCACTCTGTTAGTTCAAACTGTACCCTGAGGAAGGTAGGGAGACAAGAGGGGAGGGTGACATAAGGCATGACTAAGTCAGAGCCAGGTGAGAAGGCGGTCCATTCAGGGTGTCATGCTCTGCACCAGGTCTCGCCTTGAAGACTCCACTTTCCAGTGGGCAGCTTCCAGGGCACAGATGATCACAACTGGGGCATGGCCCTGGATCTGACGCGTTCTTCGTTGGCTCAGAACCCCTTGGGGAGAGAACTCTTCCTGGTGACCTCCATTCAGGTGTTATTCCCAAGATGCTCACTAGATGGCAGCAGAGAAGAGTTGTTCCCTGCCTTAAGGGCTCAGCACACGGCTGCTCTGCATTAAAACGAGAATCCAGACCCCCTGCTACTAAGCGCTCATTTGACAGATGAGGCAGGGATACTCATTACCCTCCTTTAACAGGTATTTAAACTGAAGACCTATTCTAACCCAGTTCTGAGACCAAAACCAAGGCCTAAATGGGCCAATATGGGCCAGAAGGGCATGCACATACAGTACCCTGGACAAATAGAGTAATCCAAATAGTCCTTAAAGCTTTGAGTTGAATCTTGGTCAATTTGAAGAAAATCTGCACATAATCTAATGGTCCAGCTTGCCATGTATTCACCCAAAGCTGGTGTTTTGGGTGGGACTCGGGCAGCTGGGTATTGGGACTAGTAGGGAGAGAGATGAGCTGGCCCTTCGCATGAGTACAAGCAGCACCAGATCCCTCTAGCAGTGACTTCCCCTCTACACCCTGCCTGTCCTCAAGCCTTTTGAAATCTGCTCTTCTTCAGTCCAGAGCACAGGTCTGCTTTTGCCCATGTTCCTTCCTCTGAGGTCTCAGCTGAGACCTGTCTCTGCTCAGAATGGAGTCTAGGATGGAAGTCTCCTTATGGCGGGGGCTGCGGGAGGCTTAGCACCAGACAGCAGCAGAACCGACTTCCGGCTCCACCACCTACCAGCTGTGTGACTTTAGGCAAAGAAATGGAGCCTCAGTGCCCTCATCGGGCAGCTGGGGACAGCTTCCTTCTGTCAGGGTGGGTGAGGATTAGGGGAAGTAAGTGCGTGTTAGCTGGGTCCAACGTGATCAGCACCACCTCTCACTAGCCTTCTCACTGGGCTCTCTGCTTCCTGTACCTCTCTCATCCAGTGCAACCTCCACACTGTGACCAGCTTGATCTCTCTAAATGAGGAATCTAACCCTGTCATTTCCCATGCCTAAGAACTACCAACAGCTTCCTCCCGCCTAAAGAATAAAGTCTCTGTCATCAGCACAGTGTCAAGACACTTCATCAAGGCCCAGTCTCTTCTGCTCTCATTCCTATCGTCCAACCCCAGTTCAGTTGCCAGGTACCCCAGCTGTTGTTACTAAACTCAGCCACGCCAGCTTCTCATGTGGGACCCCCAGATGTCCACCGTCACTCTTATGAGTTTTGAGCCCCTGTCCCAAAGCAAATACTATTGTGTACTTTATTTTTTTTAATTTTTTTATTTTTTGGCTGTACGCGGGCCTCTCACCGTTGTGGCCTCTCCTGTTGCGGAGCACTGGCTCCGGACGCGCAGGCTCAGCGGCCATGGCTCACGGGCCCAGCCGCTCCGTGGCATGTGGGATCCTCCCGGACCGGGGCACGAACCCGTGTCCCCTGCATCGGCAGGCGGACTCTCAACCACTGTGCCACCAGGGAAGCCCCCTATTGTGTACTTTAAACAAGACTGTCTCCCTTTACCCACCTGTCTGCCCTACCCACCCACCCCAACTTTATAACCTAGGTGACGTACCCGTGTATGGAGTAGGCCTTTGAAGTCAAGTGCAAATATTGCCTGGATTGTTAGGTTTGCTTCGCGTTGAGCAATATAGTTTGTAAAGGAATTTTGGGTCACTTATGCTTTAGTGGCTTAGTCCATGAATGTCTGGCCACTCTCTCTAACAGCAATGACCACTTTCAGCCCCATAGAGGAGAAGTTCCTCTGGTCTTCTCTCTGAGCAGACTCAGAGCATTCACCACCATGTCAAATATACCTTCTGGAACACCAGGCAAATCCTCAACCCCCACCCCACCGCAGGACCCAGCTCTCCTGGTGGGCTCACAGTCCCCTGCTCTGACATCATCCACTTCTTAATGTACCACACCTTACCTGGAGCCATGGGAACTGAAGCACTATTGTCTTTATTTTGTTTCAATTATGAAATCTACCACATGCGCAAAAGCGTGTTTAAAAAAATACGTATGTTCAGTATCTCCCAGGAATCCATCACGGGAGTAAGGAAACAACACTACCAACAACTTTGAAGTTACTCATGTGCCCCTCCCTAGTCCCACACCCTTCTAGCTAGACTTTGGTTAGTCATTCCCTCTTTTTTCTTATAGTCTTACCAACCGTGCGCATGTTCCTAAACAAGATATTATTTAGTCTAGTCTGTTTTGAAACTTAAATAAATAGAAACATACTGTGTGGTACCTTCTGTGGCCCACTTCTTATGCTCCACAGAGCTGTAACCCACTCACCTTCACTGCTGTGCAGTATTCCATCACATGACTATACCACAATTTATACATTCTGCTATTAATAGGCATTTGGGTTGCTTCCAGCTTTTGGCTAATGTGGACAGTATTGCTATGAACACTCTTGAGCATGACTGTTGGTAAGTATGTGTAGAATTTGTCCAAGAGTGGACTTGATAGGATGTGGGGCATATGCAAATTCAGTTTTCCTAGGCGCAGGCAAATATTTTTCCAAAGTGGTCGTACAGGTTTTCCCTCCCATTGCAATGTTCACACTGCATTCCATCCCCACCTTTACTACACTATATACCAATCCAAGAGGTGCAAAATGGTATCTCGTTATGGTTTAAACTTGCATTTCCATAATTACTCATTATTTTAGCATCTTTTCCTGTGTCATAAGCTATTTGTGTTCTTTTGTGAATACAATGAGTGTGCCTTGCCCATTTTTCTGTTGGGTTGTTTGTCTCTTTCTTATTGAAATGTAGGAGTTCTTTACATATTCTGAACACAAATCCTTTGAGAGTTACAAGTTTGGCTATATTTTCTCCTAGTTTGAGGTTTGGCTTTTCATTCTTTTTAGGTGTTGTTTAATGTAATCTTATACCCTTTATTGTTTGTGCTTCCTGTGTCTTGTTTAAGAAATCTTTCTTTAGTCTGAGGTCAGAAAGATATTTTCCTAGATTGTCATTTAAAATTTTTATAGTTTTTTTTCTTTACGTCTTTAATCCTTCTGAAACTGACATTTGAGTATGCTGTGAGGTAGGATCCAAAATAATTTTTTTTTCCATTTGGATAACCAGTTGTCCCAGAACCATTTATTGCATAATCTACCATTTTCATTTTGATACTAATAAATCAGGTTTCTATCTATGCGTGGGTATCTTTCTCTGCCTTGATCTATTTTTTTACCCCTGCCACAGTAACTCACAGACTTAATTACTAAAGCTTTACAACACGTCTTGGTATATGGGAGGGTAAATCCTTCCATTATGCTTTCTGTTTCAGGAATGTCTTGGCTATTCTTAGCTCTTACTTTTCCATGTACATGTTAGAATCGTTTCGCCAAGTTCCATTAAAAATCCTGTTTAGGTTTTGACAAGAACTGCATTGAATATATAGGTCAATTTGGGGAGAACTGACATTTTTATGATATTGAGTCTCCCATTCTAAAAACATGGTATATCTCTTTATGCAGTTATTTCTTCCAAAACATATCTTAATAAAATTTTGTCATTTTCTTCTTAAAGATGTTATACATCTCTTATGATACTTATTCCTAGATTTTAAATTTTTGATAAATTTTATCCTTTCTAAAAATTAAATTTTTTCACTAATTATTGCTAGTGTATAATAATGTCATTGATGTTTGGATGTCAGTGTTGTACCCAGAAACTTTCCCAACCCTTTTATTAATTTCAGTGATTATTCTGCAGAAAGTTCTATGTAGACAATCGTATCATCTCCATTGATGTTTTGTTTCTTACATTCCAAACCTTATGACTTTTTTTTCTTGTCGACTGTCCGGTACAGTGGTGAATAAAAACAGTGGCAGTGGGCATCTTTATCTTGTTTCTGGCCAGAAAGGTGATGTTTGCAACATTCATCCTTAAGTATGCTATTTATTGTAGGGTTCTCTTAGATGCCTTTTATAAGACAAAGGGAGTTTCCTTCTATTCCTAGTTTGCTGAGAGTTTTCAAGAGAAGGTCTGTGATGCAAAATAAATGAGTCACCAGCATGAAATGTACAGCGTCAATAACTATGTAGTATCTTTGTATGGTGAAATATCATAACTAGACTTACCATGGTGATCATTTTGAAATGTATGGAAATATCGAATCACTATGTCATATAACAGGAACTAACTTAGTGGTGTAAGTCAATTACACTTCAAAAACACACAAACAAACTCATAGAAAAAGGGATCCGATTTGTGGTTATCAGAGGCAGGGATGGGGGAAGAGGGAATTGGATGAAGACAGTCAAAATGTATAATCTTCCACTTATAAGATAAATAAGTACTGGGGATGTAATGAACAACATAACACATATAATTAACACTGCTGAATGTTATATATGAAAGTTAAGAGACTAAATCCTGAGTTCTTATCACAAGGAAAATTTTTTTTTCTATTTCTTTAATTTTATATCTATATGAGATGATGGATATTCACTAAACTTACTATGACAATCATTTCATGATGTAAGTCAAATCATTATGCTGTACACCTTAAACTTATACGGTGCTGTATATCAATTATATCTCGTAAAACTGGAAGAATAAAAGCTAAGGAGGGGCTTCCCTGGTGGTACAGTGGTTGGGAGTCCGCCTGCCGATGCAGGGGACACGGGTTCGTGCCCCGGTCGGGGAAGATCCCACATGCCGCGGAGCAGCTGGGCCCGTGAGCCATGGCCGCTGAGCCTGCGCGTCCGGAGCCTGTGCTCCGTAACAGGAGAGGCCACAACAGTGAGAGGCCCGCGTGCCGCAAAAAAAAAAAAAAAAAGCTAAGGAATAAAGCTGAAACATTGTAAAGCTCTAGAAAATAAAAGAAGGGCTGTGAATTTTGTCAAATGGTTTCTATTTATAGTAACTTTTTGTTTTTATTCCCTTAACAAAGTAAATTACAGTCATCAATTTCCCCTGTGAAATTCATCTTGCATTCCTAGGGTAAATCCAACTGAGTCATGATAGATTACTGCTTTTGTACATTGCTGGATCTGGTTAATATTGTGTCTCATGTTTTTGCACTTATATATTAATGAGTAAGATGGGCCTGCATGTTTTCTTTCTTACATTCTAGGATGTCCTTGCCACCCCTTGCTGCCTTCCAGGCTTATAATAAGCTGATTTGAGGTACTGAGGTTTTGCTAACCTCATAAAATTAGTAGGGGAGTTTCCCTCTTTCTACTCTCTGAAAGAGTTGTATCGAAGGACTTATCTGTTTGTTTGTCTTTTTTAAAAAAATTAATTTATTTTTGGCTGTGTTGGGTCTTCGCTGCTGCACACAGGCTTTTCTCTAGTTGCGGCGAGTGGGGGCTACTCTTCATTGCGGTGCACAAGTTTCTCATTGCGGTGACTTCTCTTTGCAAAGCACGGGCTCTAGGCGCATGGGCTTCAGTAGTTGTGGCTCACGGGCTCTAGAGCGGAGGCTCCGTAGTTGTGGTCCAGGGGCTTAGCTGCTCCACGGCATGTGGGATCTTCCCAGACCAGGGCTCGAACCTGTGTCCCCTGCATTGGCAGGCGGATTCTTAACCACTGCACCACCAGGGAAGTCCCTTATCTGTTTCTTGAATGTTCGGGAGCAGTTCCTACGAATGCTGCCTTGGCCCCATGCTTTTGTTGAGGATGATTTGTAACTGCTGATTCAATGTCTCTTTGTGGTTACAGGACCATTGCATTTTCTAATTTTCCTTGAGTAGATTGAGGGCTAAAGCTTTTTATTCCTCCCTGGGCCAAAGATTCTCCCCTTCCTCCCCGATGGATATAAGGGTTATAGCTGGTGGCACTAGAGCTTGCTTTTGTTTTACTCAGAACTCAGTATCCTTGTGCTCCTGGGTAGAGCCCTTATTTGAGATAAAGTCAGGGAAGTTGCTGGTTCTCTCTTCTTCCCATCTGTCCCTCCCAGGTGGCCCGGAGAGGGTTGGGTCAGGCTGTAAACCCACAATTTTCTCATAGGTCACTGGACTGGACTCAGATTTTTGAAGGCCTTATGGACAGTTATGAACCTCCTGAAAATGTTGTTCATCTCGAGGCGCCATCCTTATATCCTCCCACTAAGGGAGTTCTCAGATACCCCCAGGGATGTCCAGGGAGTTCAGGCTCAATGAACCAGCCTCCTCCATGCCTCTCTGCCTCCTTCCTCTGCCCTGATCCCCACCCCCATCCCACAAGGCAAAAGCCTCAGAATGCCACTCTCCCTGCATTGTAAGGCTCTCACCTGGGAGATACATGCATTTCCCTTGACTCTAGGTCCTGCTATCCCTGAGTTTGGGGGAAACTGGAAAGGATCATGGCTGAGGGGCCAGTGCCAAAATGGAGAAGTATGGCAAAGCATTTCAGATGGAGCTGCCTCTGAGAGGGTGGTGGAGGGTATATCAGGAGTGGGGAGCTGCTAAAGGATCCCTGGGCACCACCTGCCATGTCATGCTGTCCGGGCAGCTACTTTTTCTAAGCATCTTCACCGGATGCCACCACCCAGTTCAGTGTGGAATCGCTGCTAACAAGTACTCTTGGAGCTCATTCCACCGTCCTCTGCTGTAAGTCAAACCCATTTCCTCGTGCTCAGAGCTTGGTGCCAGGAGGAAATAGCCAGTCATATATTAATTAATTAATCCAATAATTAATTCTGTCATTCAGCAAACTATGTTTTTTAAATACATCTCAAGTAGAAAAGCATAGCTTCCGAAAGCTCACTGTCCAATTTCTCTTGGGCCTTACCTCATTTTGTTCAGCATGGGAGTGGGGACAAGAGAACATGCAGACATTCCTGGCATTCCCCCTCTCCTCGTTGGCCTCCACCATATGGCATGTGAGATCTTGGGAGTTTAGGATGGCCCCAGCATCACACGTTCCCTCCTTCAGAGTGTCCTTGCTATTCCCAGCTGTCACCCACGCCAATAGGAAACTGACAATGCCAGGCAGCCAGGATCCCAGGCTTAGCTGAGGATAACCTCTCCCACCCACTCAGCCCCTTCATTTCTTGGCGACCACGCTCCAAGAAAGGACACTGAAAGGGCAACCTGAGAAGGGGAGGCATCTGGAGGAAAATGGCAGAAAGACTCAGTGCCCATAACTTCCATCATCACTACAGCTTGCCCTTGGCCTTCCTCTGAAGCAGAACAGCTGGGGTACTGAGGAGCCAGACCAGTCTAAACCAGCCCAGAGCATAGGCCCTTGGTCTTGTTTTTCCTAAGCTCCTTCCTAGCATTAAATTTGAGAGTGTTGTGCTGTAGCAATAGATCACGTGACCTTATTTGGACCCCTGTAAGGATGGAAACCTCCACCCTATTCATTTTTAAAGTTAGCTCTCAATTTACCAGACATGGCTTTTCTGTGTCCATGGTTAAGTCTTGGGCTGCCTTCCAGTGTACAACTCAATGCTCCTTCACTCAGCCCTGCCCCACAGAAAGGCAGACTTCGAATATGAGGGGCTCAGACCCTGTAACACGAGCCAGGGCAGGACTTGAAGTTAGACAACTGGGACCCATAAAGTCAAAGTACAGAGAGGTTGTCACCCTATCCTATTCCTACCACCATCACCCAGACTCAAAAGTGACTTGATAAGGAAGAAAGTATACTAGGCTTTTACCTCTGCCTCCCTGTGTGGCCTTGGGCAAGTTGCTTCTTATCCTGAGTCCTCAGCTTCCTGCCATACGGTGGGTGGGTTGGATTTACTGGCCACAGCCAGCCACAGCCAACCACTGAACACCTCTTCCCAAGAAATAGGAAAGCAAGGGGGGGCCAGAGCCTCCCTTTGGCTTAAGTATTACCCCTTTACCCTGCTCTCCCAAGTGAAAGGCCCCTTTTAATATAAGTCTTGAGCTGAATGTTGGGGGCTCGCTCTGCGGCTCTCTCCTCCACACACACACACACACACACACACACACACACACACACGCACAGGAAACTTGTGCTTTCTTAGCTAAGCAAAGGGACTTGCAACACTGGGATGGAGAATCTTACATTACCCTTCATGCCAGAGTGTGTCTTTACACATTTCTCAGGGCCTCCATCTCCACTAGCAGACCTCAGCCAGGCCTTCCTTGCCCTCTCATCTGCCCACATCTGCAGGAGCAGCCACAGAGCGAAAGCCAGCCGGCAGCTGAACGTGATGTTCTGGCTGTGTTCCAGAGCATCCTTGGAGTGATTCAGAGGTCACTGGCCTTTGGAGGGCGTCCAGACCTCCACCCCCCAGGGGTGGAGAGATCTCTTAGCACACCAGTCCTCAAATGCCTTGAAACAATCTCTTTCCAATCCTTTAATCCAGTAGGTTGGAGCCATTTTCTAATAAGAGACAGTGACCTCAGTGGAAAAAAACAACAACCAAGGGTCATATAATCATATAAACGTACTTAATTGAGGTGTGGATGCTGCTGCTGCGTTTTGACTTAGAGGAGGTGCATGAGCATTAAACACACCTGATTGTAAAAGGAAGACAAAACTATACAGAATAAGCAATATTTGAAAATATGTCTTTAATCCAAATTTTGGGCAGTTGCGATATGACTTGAAATAATGTGAAGGAGAGCAAAAGTAAGAAATTTGTGATGGGAGAAAAGAAAGAAAGATGAAAAGATAAGAAGAAAGGTGAAGGAGAGAGAAAAGTCAGGGAGAAAGAAAGAGATGAAATTAGGAGAGAGCGAGGAAGGCTCATTAGGACAACTGCTAACTTGTCACTCTCTGGGCTTCATGCTCCTGGTCATCCCTAACCTTGTAATGCTTGTTTTTAAGTTATTATGTGGATTATAGGTTACCACTTATACAGAGTCAACATGATAGGTGCTTACTTCTATTATATCATTTAATCCTCGCAAGAGCTCTAAAAATGAGATATTTTACAAATGAAGAAACTAAGACCCAGAAAAGTTGCCCAAGTTCACACACCACTAATAATTAGAATCAGAACTCAAATTCGTACCTTGTTCCAAACCTCTACATGCCACACCATCTCTTATTGGCTATCTCACCATTGCCCCCCTACTGAACACTTGTTCCCCATGACCCAGTCACTCTTTCCTTCCTTCCATTCCTTGCGCCCATTAAACTCATTCCATCTCTCTCCCCACCTGCCCCAACCTCAAAGCTTTGTGTTTCCCCCTTCACAGAGTCCTCATGCCCAGACCTTTCCATGGCCACCTGTGCTCGTCCTTCAGGTCTTTCCTTCAGTGTCACTTCTTCTGAGAACCCTTTCAATCACTTCCCAGTCACACTATCACATCACTCTGACTTATTTTTTTTTGTCATGGCACTTACCACTACTTGATGTTTTCCTTGCTTATCGTCTGTCTTTCTGGGCTAGAACAGAATCTCCACATGAGCAAGAACTTATCAGTTTTCTTACTATATCTCCAGCATCTAACACTATTTCTGGCACATAGTGGATGCTTAATAACTGTTTGTTGAATGAATGTATGGTTGAATTAATGGATGGATGGATGAACAAACTGCTCTCTATCCCTTTATGGACTCTGTTCTTAGCATAGAGGTGCATTTTCCCCAGAGAACCAATAAAATCAAGTCCTAGGTTGCATTTTCCACATCAGTTTAGGTGCCCCCCTACAACTTTAATCAAAACTCATCCATTCCACAAGCCTGTCCAAACTCTTTGCTGAGACTGTGGATGGAGATAAATGAGATTTGGACCCCAGACTCAAAGCTTGATCTCCTGGAGTTTATAGAGTCTAGAAGGGGCAATAAGCATGCCCATGAAGCATTATAGTTTAAGATTAAATGAGCCATAAGTAGTGAGAAAGGAACAAACTAAGCATGTTCAAAGGAAGAAGAACTCTTTGGTGGGGTGATTTTGGTGAGGGCTTTAACAGGTAGAGGTGCCAGCACTGAGACTGAGCCTTGAATGTGTGTTCAGACCTTCCTCAGTCTCAGAGGCAGAGCATTACCCAGGCAAGGACTGAGTGCCAGGATCCCCAGGGCACGTCCAGACTGACTGATCAAGGCACACAGGAAGGAGGCAGCATGAGACAAGGACGGAAGGAGAGGTTGGGGCCAGATTGTGCAGGTTCATGGACTGAACCATAGCCATGGGAGAATTAGCCATGGGGGCACCTTGACCCAGGCAGCAAAGTGAACGAGTGCAGCCCAGCCCCCTGCACGCAGCAGCAGATGGGAGGAGGGAGGGTGGTCAGTGGAGGGCCCTCACCTGCAGTCATGAGGGGGCTGACCTGGCTTCCCTCTGAGAAGCTCAGTGAGACAGATTCCTCTCGTTCCTTCAAACAGTACGAAAAACAAGCTGGTCAACACACATGATTTCTCAACAGCAGGAAATTAAGCAACAGTTTTGGAGACAACATCCTGCCTTGATAGAGGGCAAGGTTCCAGGCTGTGGTCATTTTGCTCTGAAGTTAATCCTGTTTTTGAAAACAGTTCTCCTCCTAAGGGTGCTAGCCTGTCTGGGAAGGGGTGGAGACCTGGGGGACTGGAGACGGGGATGGAAACAAAGAACGAGCAGGACTCTGTGGTGTTGGCATGGACAGTGGGCATTCTGGTGGAGGAAAACCAGGGCGTGGAGGGTGGAAGAGAGGTGAAGCTGGGTTCAAGGAGACTCAAGGAGTCTCAAGGGAGATCTACCAGATCTGGAATAATTCCAAGCCTCTGCATCCTTTGTCTTCATCTTCTGGGGGCCCATGGCCCCTCCCATAGACTCGGCCATACCCCCAGGTTCAGAGACCTGAGACCAACAGCCCCTTCTCCTGGGTTCATCTCTAAACTACTTTACCATGTTGTACTGGAGCTACCAGCTCATACACTTGCTCCTACACACTGTGAGCTCCTTGAGGACAAGGGCCTTGTCCTACTCCCCTGGTGTCCCCAGCATCTGTGGCATATGCAACCAAGCCTGTAGGCTTGATAAATGTTTGGTTGAATGAAATAGTTGCAGCTGCACCTTCTTGGTTTCCTCCACCTCCACCTGATCTCTAAATGTCAGTATCCCTCAGGGTTTGAACAGGGGCCTTCTGCCCTTCTATCCCTAGATGATCTCATCCATTCCCATGGCTTTAAATAGCGTCTTTATGCTAATGACTCCCATACTTATACTGGGGAGCTCCAGTCCCAGGGTCCCCTCTGAGCTCCAGACACATATATCTACAAGCCTTCTTGCTATCTCCACTCAGATGAAGTGTAAACAGCTCATCTTTACTATGCCTGAAATAGAACCCCTTACTCTAAAGCCTATCCTTACCTCAAGTGTTCCTCTCTTTAAAAAATTACCACAATCCTCTCTAAGTTGCTAAAAGTAGAAGCCCAGTGTGGTTCCTGATTCTTCCTTTTCCCTCATCCCTTTACAGCAGTAAGTTTGTTACTTTTCCTCCAATAAACGTCTAGAATTTGCCCACTTATCTCCATCTCCATCCTCACCAGCCTGGTCCAGGCCACTGTATCTCTTGCCTGGACCTCTTTAATAGCTATTTATGTTCTCACCTCTTCCCGCCTCCATATCTATTCTCTACAGAGCAGCTAGAGTGACTTTTTAAAACAAAAATCCTATCATGTACCTCCTTGCTTAAACATTCAGTGGCATCTTATTGCACAGAGCAAAACCCCTCCATGGTTTACAAGGGCCCCCTGACCCAGACCTTCTTCTCTCTCCACTGGGCCCCCTGCCTCTCTCCCCCTAGGTTCAGTATACTCTAGCCACACTGGCCTTCTCTTACGTTTTTTTTTTTAGTGCCCAAAGCTGTTTCTCACCTCTGGGACTTTGCATATGGTGCTCTCTGCCTAGATCACTTTCCCACCTCTTGGCATTTCAGATTTCAGCTTCAGCTCACCTCCCCAGAGAGGCTTCCCTGGCCATCCAAACTAAAGTAAGTCCCTCCACCCACTCATCACTGCCCCCGCCCCCAGCTTAGCCCAGGATTTGGTCCCTAGCAGGGACTCAGCAGATACTTCCTGAAAGGATGGATAGCTGCAGCCCTGGGTCCCAGCTCCTGTGAGTTCTTTTCTTCCTCCTTCCACACCACCAGGGACTCAGCACCCTCCCCTCATTTTTACACTTTCTCAAAACTGCCCACACAAGCACCGTACTGTGGGGTTTCTTTCTTCTCCAAATTTAGCTGCACAATTGGACAAAGATTCCTTTGCTACCTGCTTCCTTGCTGTCACCTTCAGTTTCAGGTTTAAAAGCTAGTCACTGCAGGGGAAGAGTGGAGAGAATGGAAGATCACCAACAGGGAGAAGTGGCAGAGTCCAGGGCCTGACGCAGCTCCTGTGGACATGGTGGTGCCATATAGTTAGCTCCTGACTGCCCTTCTTGGCAAGATCTTTCCAGTTTCTAGGACAGTCCCGATTCCCACCATTCTGTTCTGGTGTCTGACTACATACCATGAGTTTTCTTACCATATGGTTGCTCTACCCTTCTCTTCCTGCCCTTCTCCCATGACAACAACCTTTCTTAAATTACCCCCACACTCAGTAGTTCAAAGGTCATGGTCTAGTTCAAGCCCTTGAGCTCTGCCACATAAAATCTGTGTGACTTTGGGCAAATTAATTATCCTCTTCAAGCCTCAGTTTGCTCATCTGTAAAACAGGATAAGAACAATACCTGCATTCCAGGAACTGCCAAAGCGGTGACTGGCATAATACACGTCAAGCATTTGGAACCCATAAAAAGTGCCCTCTTCCCCCTCAGGTGGATAAATGGTGTAACAGACGCTTAGGCTCTAGTGAACAATTTAGTGTTTTAACCAAATAGTGTACACATGAAACTGATATGGTATTGGATGACTGGTACATTGGATGGTACATTGGTTGACTGGTACATTCTTGTGGCCTGAATGGTGAGCCAGGTCATGTCTGTAGGGCAGGAGCTTGGTCTCTGTGAGGAGGGAAGGGAAGAGGAGTTGGCTTGGAACTAAGGGCTGCACTTAAGTGGGGAAAGGACAAATCTTTATTGGAAATCAGAGCTCATAAGACTGAACTTAGGCAGAGAAGAGAGGGTCACCCATCTCTTGGGCCTGGTTCTCTAGGTCCCAGCTTGGGAGCAGGGGTGCATCCCTGAAAATGGGTTGTGAGATGGCCCCCTTCCTGTGGGATCAGGGCGAAAGCATAGCTGGGAGGTCTGCTCCTCTGGTATCCATCTCTCAGTGTGCACTTCCCTTTGATACCCTGGAACCTTCCCTAAAGTCTTATTTGAATGCCGTGGCTCAGAGTCAGCTCTGCAGAGGGAAGGTGTGCCACCTCCTGGGCTAGAGTATTTATTAAGGGACAACCAGTGTCCCCAAAGCCACATTGGTGATAGCCTCTCAAGGGGAAAGTGCATCTTGGTGAATCCTGGGGACGGAGTCGGGATCACGTGGTCCAATTGCCCCTCCCATGTAGGAATTCTTCTTCCAGTGCCAACTCGGGCAGTCCTGCCTGAAGTTTTTTTTTTTTAATTAAGGGAGCCGAAGTGTCCCTTTCAACATTCCGGAAGTATTCATTTCACACCGTGGAGGTTTCACTTCCCCAAGGCCACCACTTTGCAGGAGAACTTTCACTTTCAGAAATGGCCTCACAGTCCCTGAGCTCAGGTCTGCTGTAAGCTATGCCTGGTGAAACAAAACTGAAGTCTGGGCTCTAGGGCAGGCTCTGCCACAGCAGCTAAATGAGCTGGAAAGGTCACGTACTCTCAGCTTCCTTGTTGCCAGATGGAGAAAACAACCTCTGTGTTAGTCTCCTACTGCTTCTGTAACAAATTACCACGAACTTTAGTGGTTTAAGACAACACATATTTATTGTCTTACAGTTCTGGAGGTAAGAAATCCAAAATAAGTGTTATGGGGCTAAAATCAAGGTGTCAGCAGGGTTGCATTTCTTCTAGAGACTCCAGGGTGGAATCCATTTTCTTGCCTTTTACACCTTCAAGAAGCCACCTGCATTCCTTGGCCTGTGGCCCCTTCCTCCATCTTCAAAGCTGATCACTCCAACCTCTGCTTCCATCATCACATCCCCTTTTCTGTGTCTGAAGAACTCTTGTGATTATATCAGACCCACCCAGATAATCCAGAGTAATCGCCCCATCTCAAGATTCTTGACTTAGACACATCTTCAAAGCCATTTTTTTCATGTAAGGTACTGTATCCTCAGGTTTAAGAATCAGGATGTGGGTAACTTTGGGAAGCCAGTAATCTGTCTACTGTAATCTTCTTACTATATAAGCTGTTTATTTCAAACCTCATCCATTTCCCAGGCTCCAGAAGCTTCTTATCTCATCTCAGTTCAAAAGGCCTGACTTAAGATTCCCTAAGAATGGAGGATCTGTAGATTCTTCTTGTTGCCTGTTTTAGTGTTGAAAGCCCTTAAAGGAATCATCTCTGGCTATGGTATAAGAGATCCATGTAGCTCTGACCAAGTGCTCCACAAATTCAGTACTTAGTGGCAGAGCCACAGAAACATTTCAACTGAAGATGGAAATTCTATGGAAGAGCCAGAAATTAAGGTGGGGAGTGGAGAAGGAAGGTAACTAGCTGAGCAGCTGCTATACCCAGCCCTTACATACAAACCTCTCATTTAATCCTGGGGAGAAACTGAGCCTCAAACGTAAGGAGGTGGCAGAGCTGAATGAGAGTGAAAGGGTTCTTTCTGAGTCTTACTCAGCGCACCGTGGGGTTGGGGGGGGTCACTAGAGCCCTGGTTTTATATTTTACCAGCATTTCTTTTCTCTTGGCATTATAAGCAATCCCAATGAGGGGACCATTGGTTATGGTGAAAATGGCTATATTTAGACAGGTTAGAGCCACACATTTGTAAATGAGAATTAGAACTTACAGAGGAGAGAGAGGAAAATTAATTCCTACTTACCTCTGGATATTCAAATGGAGAGGAAATGGGGGAGAATGCCCTACTGGATGGGAGATTAAGATTGTCACCTGGACAGGAAGGGAGGCCCAGCAAAGAATCACTAAAACCACCTCTGTATTCACTTTGTTGATGAGTGCAAAATATCCCTCAAAGCAGTGGCTTGAAATCACCACCATTATTATCCAAAGACTTTTGTCAGAGACTTTGGTCCTCGAGCTAAAGAGATCTGTTGAGAGTCATAACCCTGCATAGATACGGCAGTGAAGTCGGGCAGACATTGACACAATCCCTGCCCTCCGATCTGAGATGGAAAGGAGGAGAGAGCCCTACCTTCAGGGAGAGCCATGTGTGGCATTTGGGAAAGAGACGGCCTCTTCCCTCGGAGAGTTCCCAGTCTGAGAGGAATGCTATAACCCATAGGCACTAAACACACCACTACAGGGGCAAATGTTCCCAAAACCACATGGTTCAATGGTTGTAAAGCCAGAGACAGAGGAAAGAACCATTAGATGTGAGCTTGGTTAAAGAGGGAAGGTTCTAGGAGGACATGAGTCTGGAATCAGGGAGAGGAAAACTGAAGTAGGGGGTTGGCACCAGAGTGCTGAAGTTGGGAGAGAAGCTTACCATCTGAGAGGCCTGTAAAGGCAAGAGAGGCGAGAGCTAGCCAGCTGAGGCCTTGGATGGGGAATCGCCTGGATCAACTGGATCTCTTCCCAGGACACTTCTCAGAGAACACAGACCCACAAGGAGCCACTGCTTCCTTACAGAGGACCCCCTCACACCCCTGGCATGGCCATCCCATCTCTCCAGGGAGAAATGGTGCCTGGGTCACTTCCCATCCAGTCTACTTACCCAGAAACTGATTTCAGGTCAGCCAAGGAGACCTAGTACAACCACCTGTCCATTATCTTCATGTGGCTTCTCCAGAGAGACTATGGTTTTCATGATCCTATGAGGGACCAGCAAACAAATGTGTTGAGCACTGAAGAAACAAAAGTTGACACTTCCCTGTTTCCAAAATGACTAAACACTCACATGCCAGGAAAAGGGGAAAACCAAACCAACAGCGTTGGCCTAACAGGTTCAGGTCCCCCAAATATTGAATATTCCTCAGAAACTTGGACTCCCTAACAAAAACAATTTGATCCCTGAGTTTTGCTATGCTGAAATGTGAGGATATGATGTGAATATGATGATTATGTAAGAAAGTTGCTGTTTTCCACCATGAATAGACTAATAGAAACATGGTCATCCTGGCCATTAAAAATGTTTTCCTTTAAATACTTGTGCTTTGTATTTGGCCAGCCAGTTGTCTGAAGGCGAATTCATTCACAGACTTCACAAGTGAGTGTTTTCTTCCATTTTCTAAATGCTTTGGTCTCTGGTCCTCCTCTGACAACTTATTCCTAGAGGTTCTACCAATGATGCCAACAGACACATGGAACCTACAGAGTCCCTCTGAGGGGACTCTGTAGTCACCCTCCCCTGACACCTCTGGGGACTCTCATTTGAGGTGATGGAGCTAAAGCCGATTCTTAGCCAATTTTGCTTCTGGCTCTGATGGAGCACAACAAGTTGTGCCCACACTAGTGGCAGCAGGAATGGTACATGATCTGGCCATTAAGTGATTTCTGTCAGGGAGCAATAGATGGTGTTTCTGGAATCTGATTCCCTGGTAGTCTTTTGGGGGAAAATATGTTTTCCTGAGGATACTAATATTTCCTGGCATTTGAGAATACAGAATTGAAAAAAGGATTTTTTTTTTTTTTTTTTTTGGTTTCGGTGGTTCTATGACTATTGATAGAATTGTCTGTGTTGATGTGTTTCATGTTGGTGTCAATGGGGATTCTGTTAACTCAGAGCCTCCTTCCTCATCCCAAAGTTCTGGCTTTTAAAGTGTATAACTCATTATGGTCCCAATAGCTACTATAGCTACAAAGGTGAAATTCCTATACCTAAGTTGAAAGGAAACAAATCAGCTTTCTTTAATTTCTCTAAAAAATTAAATGATTCAAAAATTAGATTCAAATGATTCAAAAATAACAAGGTTAAAAAAGGGATGTGGACATTAGCAGAGAGAGAGCTTAGCCTGCTGAATTCAGAAGGAAATCCCCCAATTACTCAGGTTTTCAACAGTGATATTTCCCTCCATAAAAGAACTAATGGTGCTTAATTATATGTTTTAATGGATCACCTTTTAGGTTTTTCTTAGGTGATCCTTTTAGTTCTTCCAACTTGTATAAGAGTTGATAAAATTATCTACTTTATAAATATGAAAAAATTTTGAGCAAACAAATTGATATAGTTAAACTTCTGGAGGGAGTTAATAGATCAGATTATAAGGTTTTATTTATTTTTAAGTTATTTATTTATTGGCTGTGTTGTGTCTTCATTGCTGCATGCAGGCTCTCTCTAGTTGTGGCGAGTGGGGGCTACTCTTCCTTGTGGTGTGCAGATTTCTCATTGCGGTGGCTTCTCTTGCTGTGGAGCACTGGCTCTAGGGGTACAGGCTTCAGTAGCTGCAGCACGCAGCCTCAGTAGTTGCGGCACACGGGCTCAGTAATTGTGGCGCATGGGCTTAGATGCTCCACAGCATGTGGGATCTTCCCGGACCAGGGATACAATCCATGTCCCCTGCATTGGCAGGCGGATTCCTAAGTACTGTGCCACCAGGGAAGTCCCATTTATAAGGTTTTAAAATCTAGTGGAGCAAGCTCATGTTCCAAACGTCTTTTTTCTAAAAACAATACTATCATATCAAACACACAAATGTAAAGAATCCAAAGATTTCTAAAATATTTTCTACTTACATGCTTTAAATCTGTTGACCGTTTCAGATTTTTTTTTTTTTTTTTCCCCTAAAGCTGTAATTCAGGGGAAAAAGAAAAAAAAAGGGTTTTGACTCTGGGTTTAATTAATGACCTTTGTTTCTAAGTTACAAAATAAGAAGCAAAAGTATTACTGTTAAATAAGGTGAACGTTTTAACATCTAATATATAATTGTATAAGAAGAAAAATCTGTATAGTATTCTCATCAAGATGATTCTTTGGAAAAATTAAACTGGTTTAACAATTTTGGCTTAAAACACCTCTATGCCTTCTCCCTGATTTTACCACCATTTAAAAACAATGCAGGCACAGTGTTCTAGTTTGTAACTCTTGGGATTATTTTCTCTTGAAAAATCCAGTTATTTTAGGATTGCCTAAATTTCCCCTACTGTATTTTCTGGTCATATAAACTAACATCAATTTATTTAAGATTATAAAATTGCAAATTAAAGAGTTCAGCTAAATAGATGATAATAAGTAATATCTTTGTAAAAGGAGATTATTTTATGTAATGCTAAAAGATCACATAGACTTGATGTGCCAACTTAAATTGTAATTTCCAGACCCTTAGCTAACTTTATCACCTTAAACTAATACTGTATTAATTTGAATTAGTAATAATCTCTGGATACTCAAACAACAAATTTAAAACTTCTCCCACTGTTATTTAATGCATCCTAACATAGCCAACAGTAACAGGTTGGAAGCTTATGTAAATGCCTTTGGGTTATGTTAATGTACACGTTGAGTTTTTAAGAAAAGTACAAAATGTCTGGGCCAGTAGGGAAATGTGTATGCAAGATAATGGATGTGTTTTTGCTTATCAAGGGGAAAAAAAGGAATAACTTTATCTTAAACTGAAAATGTTCTTGCTGTGTCAAAACATAAAAGAGACAAATCTGAGGTTGTGTCATAAGCTTAGATGGTCTGAGGGGAAGTAAACTTTATTTTCTTGTGTTTAAAATAGCTACAAATAATGAGTTTGAAAAGCATAATTATATATGTTAAATTTTTAAATGCAGTTAGACCAATGATAATTAATTTACTCATTAGTATTGTGTTCCCTTACTGAGATTTTTCTGCCCATTTATATAATCAATTTAACCTATTCCAAAACAACAGAAATCTCTTTTTATCATTAATATATTCTGTTAATATTAATTCTCTGTTCTTTTGGCATGTTTTTACATTTTAACAAAGATCCTTCTTTTTGAAAAAGTTAATATTTCTAATAATTATTACTATCTATATCTGAGTGTTTTAAAAAAACATTGTTTATTTCTTGCCTTTAAATACTTTGATGTAAGTTCATATCTTGTATCCTCTGACAACTCTTTAGAATTTTATCTTGCCCAAATTCAGGCCCCTTATTCAGAATCATAAAACTGTTAGGATGTCTTTTTTTACCAGACTATTTATGGGTTTTTTTAGATGGCCATGGGTAGCACGTGAATTTATTTTTTACCTTATAAAAGGTGAGGTACGAAAAATAATTAGTTATATTTGACATTCTCCAGATGATTGTCTAGCTCAACACAGTTGTTAGAGCCATCCTTTTCATTCCTGCTTATCAAAAAGAAACATTCAGCTTTTTAGGGTTAAGTATTTACAAGTAAAATGTATTCATTTAACCATTTCAGTGATTCCATTGAAAACAATCATACTCACATTTCACTTTGCAAAGAAACATTCTGATGTTCATGTACAAAAACTGACACAATAATTGCCAACACAGCTATTTATTTTAGGTTTTGTCCCTGGGTTTAAATATCCTTCTCAACTGGTGACATTCTTACTTTATGGCATAAAATAAAGGCCCTGGAGATTTGCTAGTATCCTCCCTCTCTCACACCAATTGATTGCATATTATACTTGAATTAAAAAGGCTCTACATTCCTACAGTCTGTTGATTAACCAGAACCATTTAATCTTCTTATTACAGATGATAGTTAATTAATCATAATTACAGATTACTTTTCCTTGCATCTACTAAAGGCCCCTGCTACAAGCTGAAGATCAGGAATTCAGTCTTCTGAAAGAAATAACAAAGGAACATCAATTAAAAAAAACTGAACCTGGTACTCGTTTTTTAAAGAAATTTATTTTATTTATTTTTGGCTGCGTCGGGTCTTAATTGCGCCATGCAGGATCTTCATTGAGGCATGCGAGACCTTGCAGCACGCAGGCTCTTCATTGCGGTGCGTGGTCTTCTCTCTAGCTGTGGCATACAGGCCCCAGGGCAAGTGGGCTCTGTAGTTGTGGCGCACGGGTTCCAGGGCCCGTGGGCTCTCTAGTTGAGGCTCTGAGCTCAGCAATTTTGCGCACAGGCTTAGCTGCTGCGCAGCCTGTGGAAACTTAGTTCCCTGACCAGGGATCAAACCTGCGTCCCCTGCATTGTAAGGCGGATTCTTTACCACTGGACCACCAGGGAAGTCCCTGAACCTGGTACTCTTGACTTGGATATGATAGGATACACTCATGGGTACAGACCTCCCTAAATAAGTGGACATCATTACCATGGATCTGTTAGACTGAACCAAGTGACTGAGTCAGAATTCCTAGAGTGGTTTTGGTCTAGATTTGAACAGGGGTCAGCAAACTATGGCCCTCGGGACAAATCCAACTAGCTGTCCGATTTTGTAAATAACGTTTTATTGGAACACAGCCATGCTCATTGAGTCACTATTATCTATGGCTGCTTTCCTACTACGACAGCAGGATTGAGTGGTTGCAAACAGAGTATGCAACTGATCTAAAAGTATACAACTTTGTAGAAGTAGACTACCTAACCCCAGATCAATAAAATAAAAATGAATTACCTACAACTAAGTGGACTAAATGAACCGATTTCATATGATTAACATTTATATTAATTGACATAAGAAAAAAAAACCCTTTCTTTTTAAATATATTTCTTATCCTCTGCTTAGAATATACCTAAAATTTTTTAAATAATATATTTTATTTAACCCAATATATCCATAATATCAACATTTCAACATGTAATCAATGTAAAAAATATTAGAGATATTTTACATTTTAAATTCTCTATCTTCAATTTTATTTTAAATGCAGTGTTTATTTTTATACTTACAGCCCATTGAATCACGTTTTTTTAACATTAAAAAAAATTAATTTATTTATTTTTGGCTGCGTTGGGTCTTCATTGCTACGCGCGGGCTTTTCTCTAGTTGCGGAGAGCAGGGGCTACTCTTTGTTGAGGTGCGTGGGATTCTCATTGCAGTGGCTTCTCTTGTTGCAGAGCATGGGCTCTAGGAGCACGGGCTTCAGTAGTTGTGGCACATAGGCTCAGTACTTGTGGCTTGTGGGCTCTAGAGCGCAGGCTCAGTACCTGGGGCACACAGGCTTAGTTGCTCCACGGCATGTGGGATCTTCCTGGACCAGGACTCGAACCCGTGTCTCCTGCATTGGCAGGAGGATTCTTAACCACTGTGCCACCAGGGAAGCCCTGAATCACATTTTGAATGTCATTTTGTCCCAAATGAACTTTTAAATTTCAAAAGGAAAAAAAATATTCCATGAGTGATCCTAATATAGATTATAAGCTAATGTATCATTAGGACAATTTTTTTGTGTGTGTGTGGTACGCGGGCCTCTCACTGTTGTGGCCTCTCCCATTGCGGAGCACAGGCTCCGGACGCACAGGCTCAGCGGCCATGGCTCACCGGGCCCAGCCGCTCTGCAGCATGTGGGATCTTCCTGGACCGGGGCACGAACCCATGTCCCCTGCATCGGCAGGTGGACTCTCAACCACTGCGCCACCAGGGAAGCCCCCTCATTAGGACAATTTTAAAAGAACAATTTGTAAATTGTAATGACATGTATTGATTGGACTTGTCTACAGAACAATGATAACACAGGTTAAATAGTATGGAAAGTGCCTTTACTAAGTTCCTATACTTTTTTTTCCCCTTTACTTGTGATGTCTTTTTTTTTTTAACATCTTTATTGGAGTATAATTCCTTTACAATGTTGTGTTAGTTTCTGCTGTATAACAAAGCTATATGTATACATATATCCCCATATTCCCTCCCTCTTGCTTCTCCCTCCCACCCTCCCTATCCCACCCCTCTAGGTGGTCACAAAGAACGAAGGTGATCTCCCTGTGCTATGCAGCTCTTTCAAACTACCTATCTATTTTACATTTGGTAGTGTGTATATGTCAATTCTACTCTTTCACTTTGTCCCAGCTTACCCTTCCCCCTGCCTGTGTCCTCAATCCATTCTCTACGTCTGCATCTTTATTCTTGTCCTGCCCCTAGGTTCATCAGAACCATTTTTTTCTTTTTTTAGACTCCATATATATGTGTTAGCATACGATATTTGTTTTTCTCTTTCTGACTTACTTCAGACTGTATGACAGATCTAGGTACATCCACCTCACTACAGGTAACTCAATTTCATTTCTTTTTATGGCTGAGTAATATTCCATTGTATATATGTGCCACAGCTTCTTTATCCATTCATCTGTCGATGGACACTTAGGTTGCTTCCATGTCCTGGCTATTGTAAATAGTGCTGCAGTGAACATTGTGGTGCATGACTCTTTTTGAATTATGGTTTTCTCTGGGTATATGCCCAGCAGTGGGATTGCTGGGTCATATGGTAGTTCTATTTTTAGTTTTTTAAGGAACCTCCATACTGTTCTCCATAGTGGCTGTATCAATTTACATTTCCACTAACAGTGCAAGAGAGGTCCCTTTTCTCCACAACCTCTCCAGCATTTATTGTTTCTAGATTTTTTTGATGATGGCCATTCTGACTCGTGTGAGGTGATAACTCATTGTAGTTTTGATTTGCGTTTCTCTAATGATTAGCGACATTGAGCATCCATTCATGTGTTTGTTGGCAGTCTGTATATCTTCTTTGGAGAAATGTCTATTTAGACCTTATGCCATTTTTGGATTGGGTGGTTTGCTTTTTTGATATTGAGCTGCATGAGCTGCTTGTATATTTTGAGGATTAATTCTTTGTCTGTTGCTGCATTTGCAAATATTTTCTCCCATTCTGAGGGTTATCTTTTTGTGTTGCTTATGGTAACCTTTGCTGTTACCAACTTAAAAGCAAAGCTTAAGTTTGCTTTTTTTTTTGCTTAAAAGCAAAAGCTTTTAAGTTTCATTAGGTCCCATTTGTTTATTTTTGTTTTAATTTCCATTTCTCTAGGAGGTGGATCAAAAAGGATCTTGCTGTGATTTATGTCAAAGAGTGTTCTTCCTATGTTTTCCTCTAAGAGTTTTATAGCGTCTGGCCTTATATTTGGGTCTTTAATCCATTCTGAGTTTATTTTTGTGTATGGTGTTAGGAAGTGTTCTAATTTCATTCCTTTACATGTAGCTGTCCAGTTTCCCAGCGCCACTTATTGAAGAGGCTGTCTTTTCCCCATTGTATATTCTTGCCTCCTTTATCAAAGCTAAGGTGACCATATGTGCATGGGTTTATCTCTGGGCTTTCTATCCTGTTCCACTGATCTATACTTCTGTTTTTGTGCCAGTGCCATGCTGTCTTGATTACTGGAGCTTTGTAGTATAGTCTGAAGTCAAGGAGCCTCATTCCTCCAGCTCTGTTTTTCTTTCTCAAGACTGCTTTGGCTATTTGGGGTCTTTTGTGTTTCCATACAAATTGTGAAATTTTTTGTTCTAGTTCTGTGAAAAATGCCATTGGTAGTTTGATAGGGACTGCATTGAGTCTGTAGATTGCTTCGGGTAGTATAGTCATTTTCACAATGTTGATTCTTCCAACCCAAGAACCTGGTATATCTCTCCATCTGTTTGTATCATCTTTAATTTCTTTCATCAGTGTCTTATAGTTTTCTGCATACAGGTCTTTTGTCTCTTTAGGTAGGTTTATTCCAAGGTATTTTATTCTTTTTGTGCAATGGTAAGTGGGAATGTTTCCTTAATTTCTCTTTCAGATTTTTTGTCATTAGTGTATAGGAATGCAAGAGATTTCTGAGCATTAATTTTGTATCCTACTACTTTACCAAATTGATTGATTAGCTCTAGTAGTTTTCTGGTAGCATCTTTAGGTTTCTCTAGGTAGAGTATCATGTCATCTGCAAACAGTGACAGTTTTACTGCTTCTTTTCCAATTTGCATTCCTTTTATTTCTTTTTCTTCTTTGATTGCTGTGGCTAAAACTTCCAAAACTATGTTGAATAATAGTAGTGAGAGTTGGCAACCTTGTCTTGACCTTAGAGGAAATGATTTCAGTTTATCACCATTGAGAATGATGTTGGCTGTGGGTTTGTCATATATGGCCTTTATTATGTTGAGGTAGGTGCCCTCTATGCCTACTTTCTGGTGAGTTTTTATCATAAATGGGTGTTGAATTTTGTTGAAAGTTTTTTCTGCATATATTGAGATGATCATATGGTTTTTCTCCTTCAATTTGTTAATATGGTGTATCACATTAATTGATTTGCATATATTGAAGAATTCTTGCATTCCTGGTATAAACCCCACTTGATCATGGTGTATGATCCTTTTAATATGCTGTTGGTATTCTGTTTGCTAATATTTTGTTGAGGATTTTTGCATCTATGTTCATCAGTGATATTGGCCTGTAGTTTTCTTTTTGGTGACATCTTTGTCTAGTGTTGGTATCAGGGTTATGGTGGCTTTGTAGAATGGGTTTGGGAATATTCCTCCCTCTGCCATATTCTGAAAGAGTTTGAGAATGATAGGTGTTAGCTCTTCTCTAAATGTTTGATAGAATTCGCCTGTGAAGCCATCTGGCCCTGGACTTTTGTTTGTTGGAAGATTTTTAATCACAGTTTCAATTTCAGTGCTTGTGATTTGTCTGCTTATATTCTCTATTTCTTCCTGTTTCAGTCTCAGAAGATTGTGCTTTTCTAAGAATTTGTCAATTTCTTCTAGCGTGTCTATTTCATTGGCATATACTTGCTTGTAGTAATCTCACATGATCCTTTGTATTTCTGCAGTGTCAGTTGTTACTTTCTTTTCATTTCTAATTCTGTTGATCTGAGTCTTCTCCCTTTTTTTCTTGATGAGTCTGGCTAGTGGTTTATCAATTTTGTTTATCTTCTCAAAGAACCAGCTATTAGTTTTATTGATCTTTGCTATTGTTTCTTTCATTTCTTTTTCATTTATTTCTGATCTGATCTTTATGATTTCTTTCTTTCTGCTAACTTTGGTTTTTGGGGGTTTTTTTTTGTTTTTCTTTCTCTAATTGCTTTAGGTGTAAGGTTAGGTTTTTATTTGAGATTTTTTTTTTGTTTCTTGAGGTAGGATTGTATTGCTATAAACTTCCCTCTTAGAACTGCTTTTGCTGCATCCCATAGGTTTTGGATCATTGTGTTTTCTTTGTCATTTGTTTCTAGGTATTTTTTGATTTCCTCTTTGATTTTCTCAGTGATCTCTTGGTTATTTAGTAGCGTATTGTTTAGCCACCATGTGTTTGTATTTTTTCCAGATTTTTTCCCCTGTAATTGATATCTAGTCTCATAGAATTGTGGTCAGGAAATATACTTGATATGATTCCAAATTTCTTAAATTTACCAAGGTTTGATTTGCAATCCAAGATATGATCTATCCTGGAGAATGTTCCATGAGCACTTGAGAAGAAAGTGTATTCTGTTGTTTTTGGATGAAATGTCCTATAAATATCAATTAAGTCCATCTTGTTTAATGTATCATTTAAAGCTTGTGTTTCCTTATTTATTTTCATTTTGGATGATCTGTCCATTGGTGATAGTGGGGTGTTAAAGTCCCCTACTATGATTGTGTTACTGTCAATTTTCCCTTTTATGGCTGTTAGCATTTGCCTTATGTATTGAGGTGCTCCTATGTTGGGTGCATAAATATTTACAATTGTTATATCTTCTTCTTGGATTGATTCCTTGATCATTATGTAGTGTCCTTCCTTGCCTCTTGTAATAGTCTTTATTTTAAAGTCTATTTTGTCTGATATGAGAATTGCTACTCCAGCTTTCTTTTGATTTCAATTTGCATGGAATATCTTTTTCCATCCCCTCTCTTTCAGTCTTAATGTGTCCCTAGGTCTGAAGTGGATGTCTTGTAGACAGCATATATATGGGTCTTGTTTTTGTATTCATTCAACCAGTCTGTGTCTTTTGGTTGGAGCATTTAATCCATTTACATTTAAGGTATTTTTTGATATGTATGTTCCTATTACCATTTTCTTAATTGTTTGGGGTTTGTTTTTATAGGTCTTTTCCTTCTCTTGTGTTTCGTGCCTAGAGAAGTTCTTTTAGCATTTGTTGTAAAGCTGGTTTGGTGGTGCTGAATTCTCTTAGCTTTTGCTTGTCTGTAAAGGTTTTAATTTCTACATCGAATCTGAATGAGATCCTTGCTGGGTAGAGTAATCTTGGTTGTAGGTTTTTCCCTTTCATCACTTTAAATATGTCCTGCCACTGCCTTCTGCCTTGCAGAGTTTCTGCTGAAAGATCAGCTGTTAACCTAGGGGGATTCCCTTGTATGTTATTTGTTGCTTTTCCCTTGCTGCTTTTAATTTTTTCTTTGCATTCAATTTTTGATATTTTGATTAATATGTGTCTTGGCATGTTTCTCCTTGGATTTATCCTGTATGGGACTCTGCACTTCCTGGGCTTGACTGACTATTTCTTTTCCCATGTTAGGGAAGTTTTCAACTATAATCTCTTCAAATATTTTCTCTGTCCCTTTCTTTTTCTCTTCTTCTTCTGGGACCCCTATAATTTGAATGTTGGTGCGTTTAATGTTGTCCCAGAGGACTCTGAGACTGTCCTCAATTCTTTTCATTCTTTTTTCTTTATTCTGCTCTGCAGTAGTTATTTCCACTATTTTATCTTCCAGGTCACTTACCCGTCCTTCTGCCTCAGTTACTCTGCTGTTGATTCCTTCTAGAGAATTTTTAATTTCATTTATTGTGTTGTTCATCATTGTTTGTTTGTTCTTTAGTTCTTCTAGGTCCTTGTTAAACATTTCTTGTATTTTATCTATTCTATTTCCAAGATTTTGGATCATCTTTACTATCATTACTCTGAATTCTTTTTCAGGTAGACTGCCTGTTTCCTCTTCATTTGTTTGGTCTGGTGGGTTTTTACCTTGCTCCTTCATCTACTTCATATTTCTCTGTCTTCTCATTTTGTTTAACTTATCGTGTTTGGGGTCTCCTTTTTGCAGGCTGCAGGTTCATAGTTCCTGCTGTTTTTGATGTCTTGCCCCAGTGGGTGAGGTTGAACTAGTGGCTGGTGCAAGCTTCCTGGTGGGAGGGACTGGTGCCTGTGTTCTGTTGGGGGGGACTGGATCTTGTGTTTCTGGTGGGCAGGGCCATGTCCGGTGTTGTGTTTTGGGGTGTTTGTGAACTTAGTATGATTTTAGGCAGCCTCTCTGGTAACAGGTGAGGTTGTGTTCCTGTCTTACTAGTTTTTTGGCATGGGGTGTCCAGCAGTGGAGCTTGCTGGCCATTGGGTGGAGCTAGGTCTTAGCATTGAGATGGGGATCTTTGGGAGATCTCTCACTGATTGATAGTACATGGGGTTGGGAGGTCGCTGGTGGTCCAATGTCCTGAACTCAGCTCTCCCACCTCAGAGGCCCAAGCCTGACACCAGGCCAGAGCACCAAGACCCTGTCAGCCACATGGCTCAGAAGAAAAGGGAGAAAAATAGAAAGAAAAATTTTTTAAAATTAAAAAAAATAAAATTTAATAAATTATTAACATTAAAAAATAATAATTTTTTAAAAAAGAGAGAGCAACCGAACCAATAAACAAATCCACAAGTGATAACAAGTGCTAAAAACTAAACTAAGATAAACATAAAAATCAGAAACAAATCAGTTGCAGACAGCAAACTTCAAGCCTACAGTTGCTCCCAAAGTCCACCGCCTCAATTTTGGGGTGATTTGTTGTCTATTCAGGTATTCCAGAGAAGCAGGGTACATCACGTTGATTGTGGGGATTTAATCCGCTGCTCCTGAGGCTGCTGGGAGAGATTTCCCTTTCTCTTCTTTGTCTGCTCAGCTCCTGGGGTTCAGCTTTGGTTTTGGCCCCGCCTATGATGTAGGTCTCCTGAGGGCGTCTGTTCCCACCCAGACAGGAGGGGGTTAAAGGAGCAGCTGATTGGGGGCTCTTGCTCACTCAGGCCAGGGGGAGGGAGGGGTACGGTAGTCATAACTGGAACGTGGGGCGAGCCTGTGGTGGTATAGGCCGGTGTGACGTTGCAACAGCCTGAGGCGTGGCGTGTGTTCTCCCAGGAAAATTGTCCCTGGATCACAGGACCCTGGCAGTGGTGTGCTGCAGAGGCTCCTGGGGTGGTGTGGATAGTGACCTGTGCTTGCACACAAGATTCCTGGTGGCAGTGGTAGCAGCCTTAGCATTTCATACCCATCTCTGGGGTCTGAGTTGACAGCCGTGGCTGGTGCCTGTCTCTGGAGGTCATTTAGGTGGTGCTCTGCCTTCTGTGGGCAGACGGGGAAGGAATCCCCTCTCTTCGCTCACCCCAAAACAATTGTCTCTTGCCTCTTCGGCAGTTCCAGCCTTTTTCCCGGACTCCATCCCGGGTAGCTGTGGTGCACTAGCCCCCTTCAGGCTGTGTTCATGCAGCCAACCCCAGTCCTCCCCCTGGGATATGAACTCTGAAGCCTGAGCCTCAGCTCCCAGCCCCCACCCGCCCCGACGGGTGAGCAGACAAGCCTCTCGGGCTGGTGAGTGCTGGTCGACACAGATCCTCTGTGCAGGAATCTCTCCGCTTTGCCCTCTGCACCCCTGTTGCTGTGCTCTCCTCCATGGCTCCAAAGCTTCTCCCCCACCCACCTCCCATCCCCACCAGTGAAGGGGCTTCCTAGTGTGTGGAAACCTTTGCTCCTTCACAGCTCCCTCCAAAGGTGCAAGTCCCGTCCCTATTCTTTTGCCTCTGCTTTTTCTTTGTTCTTTTGCCCTTACCCAGGTACATGGGGATTTTCTTGCCTTTTGGGAAGTCTGAGGTCTTCTGCCAGCCTTCAGTAGGTGTTCTGTAGGAGTTGTTCCACTTGTAGATGTAGTTTTGATGTATTTGTGGGGAGGAAGGTGATTTCCACATCTTCCTCCTCCACCATCTTGAAGGTCCCCCCCAGTTCCTATACTTTTTATGGCCTAATTCCCTATTTTATAAGTTTGAGGCAATGGAACCAAATTGATGTACCTTATTTACCTCTAGAGTGATTTCAGTACTTATGGTCATGTAGATTATTTATATAGGTTCAATAAGAATCTGTCCTTTTTCTTACCAGAATATAATTAAATATTCACTATGCCAAAAATTCCATTTAATTAGGTGTGATAAGCCCTTTATTAAGGAACAAAGACTACATTTTACATGTGAGAATGACATCTATGAAGTCCTCCCAGGAGGGGATGGCTCTGGGAGCCATCTGGGATGGCTTTATGACTTATGAAATTCCAGCCTTACAGGTAGTAAAAATTTCATTTCCTGGCAGGCATATTAACAAATATGGGAATCTTAGAGAAAATAGTGCTAATAAGGATGGTAAAATTTCTTCTGACACAAAAGTTATTCCCAGCCCTAGGAGTTTTACAAGCCTCCAGACAGAAGTTCACTGTCAAGCCTCAATGTCATGTGGCTCTAATTCTGTTAGCCACTCAAAAAGGAAGTGTTTATATGTTACATCAGCTCCTCTTGTTATGCCTGTGGAAATAAATTTTAGTCAAATAAAACAAAATATCAATTTAATAACACTGAGTCAGAAAACTGTTAATCGGCTTAGGTTTTCTCAAAGGCAAGGACTTGCCCACAGGAAAAGAAAAACTGCAAAAGCAAAACCTGACACTTGTTTCTGCTTCATTCATGACTGAGCACCACTGCGGGGTGGGGGTGGGGACATTCTACATCTGGAGATAATCCGAAAACAACAGGCTATCGTGGCTGGCTCAGGACTCCAAAATAATAAACTCTGATTATTTCTCATAAATATGGACTCTGGCAAAAACAATTTTCTCCTTGATTTTTACTATGCTAACAAGTGAAGATAAACTGTGAATATGATGGACATGTGAGAAAGCTGCTGATTTCTACCATGAATATTGTAGCCTTGGTCATCTTTTTTTCCCTTTAAATACTTGTTGTGATTTGTATTTGACAAACCAATCTTTCTTTCTGAACTTGGACTCCCTTTTACCTTTTGCAGTAAATTGTTTATTTGTCCAAATGTTTCTGTCTCTGAGTCTTTGACGGTGTTTACTATGTGCTGACACTAACACCATATGCTGGAGCTGAGGATTTGGAAATGAACTTGGAGGAAGACACCTGCCTGTAAATAAAGAACTTCCCCTCAGATATTTGGCGGGATGTTAACACCACCTTCATTTGCTCTGACACTCCATGCAAAAGGAACGGATCCTCAAAACAGTTACACCTAAGAGGCCACCCGTCTCATCTGTGCCTCTCTTGCCCTACCTCATGCTTCAACCACTCTTGAATCCTCCCAGGTCTTGGAGCCTGGCAGCCTCTTCCCACCCCAGGCTTCTTCTGCTTCTCCTGCCTCACATGTTTTTGCCAAGCTAGTACCTGTTCCTTCACAATTCAGCTGAAACATCATTTCCCAAGGAAGAGTTCCCTGACCACCTGTAGCCTTTTATAAACTCTCCTAACCCTCAGAATTGCCTTGTTGAACTTTTCACAGTTGTAATAAATTATTTATGCTATCCTTTGTTTAATGTCCATGTTCTTTGCCAGACCATGTACTTCATGAGGACAGGCACTGATTCTCTGTTTTCACTCACCTTTCTGCCCTCACCACCTCCCACGGTGCAAGGCAACTGTGCCGTGCCAGTAAGCATTGGTTGAATGAGTAAACGAATGATAAGAGCAGCGTGGGCGCTTAGAACAATTGGACCAGGGAAATTGTCAGGATGTTTCTTTTGCGATTTCATCTTACCTCCTGAGTTGGTTATTCACAAGGTGACAAGAACTACGGAAAGAGATGAAATTTCTAGAATTTCAGGTTCCAAACAAAATAGAAGAGTTTGGAGTTATGTACCATCTTGAGATCATTCATTTTTTCAGTCGTTCAATAACTACTAAGCATCTACTATGTGTCAAGCACTAGGGATGGACACAAAGGTGAATAAAACAGACACAGTCCTTGCCTTTACTGAGTTTATAGTCTAGTGAGGGAGGCAGACATTAATGACATCCACAGTGACACACGAGATGTAAAATTATAACCGAGTCACGTGCTAGGAGGAGAGGTACAAAGTACACTGACAGCCCCGATAGGGGTTTTCCCTCACTAGGGAGTCTGCCTTTTCCAAAGGTGCCTGCTGAGCTGCAATCTGAAGGATGAGTAGGAGTGTTTAATTAAGAATATGCAGAGTATGACCTGCTGAATAAGGATGCACAAACCGTACACACAGGGTGGGCAGGTAGCTCCCTCACTGTCTGAGCTTCCACTTTGGGGAAATGAAAACCCCAGGGCAGTTTTGATTGAAGGCACAGTTTCAATACACTCACACGAAGAAAGTAAAGTGACAAGATGTATTACTTTCAGATTCCAGAAACAGAGGAGGGAGGTGTGCATTGAGCTGGGGGCGGGGTCAGTCCTCTGTCCTGGGTCACAAGCCAGCAGGAGACAGAGAGTAAGCACCTTTTACTTATAAGGTGGTTGGGGAGCACCACTAACTTTTCCAGGGCTCAACTTTAAGTGCTTATTTTAAAAGGTGTCCTGGGAAATGCAAAGCAGGACCTTGTGGCTGGAATCCTAAACTCAGGTCCTTATCTAAATGTCCAGACTCTGGGTATGAGCGGAGTTATCCTGTAAACTGCCTGGGCAGCAGCTCAAAACAGCTGCCTCTTCACAGGAAGTGATGCAAACATGAAGTCCATGCTGCTTGACGTGCCACGAATGAGCGCTTTGTCTCCGACCTCGGGTTCTTGTGTCTTCTGCCAGAATCCATGAGATTCTGTCATCTCACTAACTTGCAAGTAGTATAAAACCTCAGGCCCTTCATAGTTATTGACAGGCTAGTAGATGACATATACAAAGGCACTATGGTGGGAGAGAGTAGAGCAAATATAAGAAGGAAGGCATGAATGGATGAGTTATAGGGAGTGAAGGGGGCATGGCGTGAGATGAAGCTGAGAGGTGATGTGCCATGGGACCCCTGGCCAATCCTGCTGGGGCAGGCCCAGGGGATGTCTTGGCTGTTATGACAATGCCACCTTCATGCAGGACATGTGGAACTAATAAACTGGGTTTGGGGGAGCACAGGACAAGGCTTGGGCTAATCTGTGCCTATGAAGTAATTTTTAACAAAGGAAGAGAGTGAACTTGGGTGTTTTCTTAACATCCTGCACCCTGTTATGAACATTTTTACGTGCCGACTACTTTGTAATACTTCTATTAGAGATGAAAGGAAGTCCACTTCCCAGTGCCCTAAACAAACAAGGGAAAGTTATCATGGACTATCATTGCTGCCAATCATCTAGGGTACAAAAGAAGGCTAGTTGCCTTAAGAGGGTGAAGCCATGACCCTTTAGTATTCGTGAGTATGACTCTGGACAAACTGCTTTCTGACGATTTCTCTTAATAAAGAGATGTTTCAGTTTCTAGGGAGAGGAAGGAAGAGAAGGGGGACAGAGGGAGAGACCTCACCAAGAAAGGGCTGTGAAATCAGTGTGGCTAACATTGGATTATTACCTAATATGATTGTAAAAAGAAAGGTATCTGTTCAGAAGCCCTCTGTCCCATTCTGGCAATTGGAGTTCTGAACTTTTCACTCCCGGCCTATTAATTAATTTATAGCCTGCAAAGAATGGAGTTGTCCAGGATCTTTGGCCCAAAAAAAGTATCCACAAACAGGGAACAAATCATGCAGAGCCTTGTTAAGAAGTTTTGTTCTTATCTGAAGAGTGATAAGAAATCACTGAGGGATCTAGAAAGGGGTGGCATCGTTACACTTAGGTTTCAACAGAGAGGAGCTGAGAGTGTGGAGATAATTTATCTCCTGAGATTATCTGCTCCTGGGGGAAATCAAGAGTTCCCTGAATTTTTACTCCTTGGTACTTCACTGCAGCCCCAGGCTTGCCAGATTCATACTCATTTTAACGGGCCTTTCAAAAAGGAAGCAAAGCAGCACCAGGTCTCAGAGCGTTCTCAGCAATTTCCCACTCCTCTCCAGCCTTTCTTTAAAATAATCAGCACAGGCCGGCTGTGGGAAACAGCTTGGCGAGGGGGAAAGTGGGTCAGGCAGGGTGCTGCTGGGCTCAGGGAGAGAATAAATAACAGCCTTTTTTGGGGTTACTGCTGGTTACAGAACTCAATTGTGCCCAGTTTCAACCTGGCCAAGGGCCCGGACAGAGGGCTGGAGAGGCAAAAGTAGAGGCTGCCCGAAAAGCCCGGAAACTGCTGGGTTTTGGAGGAAACTGAGTGGGAGGCTGAGTTACTGGCCACAGGAGCCCCCAGATCATCCACCTGGTGGCTTTTCTGCCGGCAGGTGCCTCAGGAAGACCTGGCCCACGTTTTCAGAACTCTCCAGGGTTTCTCAGTCCACCTCAGGCGGCCCTCAGTGCTCGGCCCCACCACTTTCCAGCCTGCTAGTTCCTTCACTGACACGCAGCTCAGTTCCTGTACATGGCATGGTTTGGGGTGCGGGGGAGTGGAGTGGGACAGGTATAAGAGGAAGTTGGATGCCCAGGGAAGCGTCCTGTCTAGGCAGCTGGGCACCAGGAGCCTGAGGGCAAAGGAAGAGGCTATGCCGTGCCCCCCTCTGCTGCAGCCAGGATGGGTCTGAGGGAGGCTCAGACAGGTCTCTGGGTTGGCCACAGAGCCGCTCCGCAGAGGGGCTGGCCTCCTACCTGCTGTGGGAGGGGTAGCAGAGTCGGTGGGGAGAGAGAAGAGGAGGCTGGTGTGAGGAGGCCCTTGATTCCTTTATGGTGGGGGGTGCAGGGAGCAGGGGGAAGGGCAGGAGGTACTTGCAGGGGGTCTCACCCTGGATTTCCCTTCAGGTTTTGTGGTCCTGGTGCTGCCCCAGAGCTGTAAGTAACCCCTTTTAAGTCACGGGTGGTGGGGGTGTGGTGAGGGCTGTGTGGAAGGGACCTTGCCACTGAGGTAGCACTTTTCCAGTTTCTTCTGTGATTCAAATGGTTCAGAAATATTAGCATTTGTTAAATCAAGGTGATGAGTATATAGGTGTTGATTATACTATTCTCTACTTTTCTGTATATTTAAAATTTTTGAAAATTAAAAACTTTCAAAGGCTCAGGTTCAATGAAGGCTTCAACTAATCGCTTACTGGGAACAACTAACAGGAGACCAGTAGCAGCATGGATGAGTGATGCCCAGTTATTCCTCCACAGTCAAGAGGGCAGAAAAGGCCTACTTTGCAGCAGGAAAAATTAGAATGAGCGGGGAGGAGGAACTTCCGGGTCCATTGGGATATTGTGCCCCAGCTCGGGGGATGGACTGAAGGGGCCTGGGGGATGCCATTCTGGGTGGGTTACAAGTTAGGGGCACTCCCACAGGAAGGCAGAGAAGAGATGGGCCAGAGCCTCCCAGATCAAGGACTCCACTGAAGGTCCTGCAAGGCTCTCGCCTGAAGGCCAGGGTCTTCTGATATGGCTGTCGGGTCCCTCTTCTCCTTCAAAGTCGCTGCCTCCAGGAAGCCTTCTTTACTTGTACCAAGTCCCATTTCATCTTTATTCATCGGCACCCCCTCACCCCATACAGTGTTCTGTTCTTAGTCTGCAGTATGTTTATCTACTATATTTGATCTTTTCTAAGCATTTTCAAAATAGACCTTGTTTTCATCAGACAGAGAACTCCCCTGAGCCAGCCCTTTGCATTTAGAATTCTAACTTTGCTCACAATTCTGCCCATCAACCCCACCCCCCAAAACCCCATTAGTGCTCAGCTCAGGGCTCAGCCAGAGGGTCCCTGGCTCAATCTTGGCCTTCTCCTCAGGTGCTGCATACAAGCTGATCTGCTACTACACCAGCTGGTCCCAGTACCGGGAGGGAGATGGGAGCTGCTTCCCAGACGCCATCGACCCCTTCCTCTGTACCCACATCTCTACAGCTTTGCCAACATAAGCAACAATGCGATCGACACCTGGGAGTGGAATGATGTGACACTCTATGACACACTGAACACACTCAAGAACAGGTTGGGCCACTGGCTGGCCAGGGAAGAAGGAAGATGGAGGGTTAGCAGGGCTGGTCTCAGGGCAGCGTACTCCTGCTCAAGAGGGTGGGCGAGGTCCCCAGTACTCACCTCTGGGTGGAGAACTGGAGGGCCTTGGCTTAAGTGGGAAGAAGTGATGAGGGCAGGTGTCAGGGTGTAGAAGAAGACCGTAGAAGGAGGCACAGCTGAGCTCCCCTGGGAACGGGACCCCTCTCCATCCTCTGAGGGTGCCTCTCCACGGAGAAAGTGCCCATGACTCTATTTTGCCATATTCCCCACCGGAGGGAACAAATATGGGCAACATACTTCTGAGTAACTGCCACAAATGCTTAGAAAATCTTAGAATACTGAATCTCAGGGTTGGAAGGACCTCAGAGGCCTGATTCAGCCTCCCACCCAAAGCTAGAAGCCTGATACAGCCTCCTAAACGTGGGCCCACCCCATGTCACAACAACTTCACTCAACCCCTGCCCTCCTGCCTCCCTGTGCCCCACAGGAATCCCAGCCTGAAGACCCTTCTATCTGTTGGAGGATGGAACTTTGGTTCTCAAAGGTAGGATGACTCATCCTCCAGAGGTTGATGGAATAGGAGGAGGCATAGCTTTCTCCTCATCCACTGGATGGGGATCACAGGGACCCCAGACTGGTCAGGCACAGGGGTCTGAATGGTTGTCAGGAGCCTGCCTCACGTACAACCATGAAATCAGAGCGCAGAGAGGGAAAGGAACTTGTCAAGAGTCACACAGCAAGGTGGCAGCCAATGCTCTTTTTACTACTTCTCAGACATGAAAACAAAGAAATTTGGGGCGGCGAGGGATACTGTCCTAAGGGCTGGAAGGAGAGAGATGGAATGAATGGGAAATTTGGGAGTGGAGACCCTGTGAGGACATCCTGGAGTGGGTAGGATTGGAGCAGGCTTTAAAAAGGGGGCAAAGATGGCCATAGCAGCTCTCATTTACTGAGCTGTTACTATGTGTCAGGCATCCTATCCAACCATTATCACATGTAATCCTTATAATAGCACTGTGAGATGTTATATTTATGCCCATTTTATAGATGAGAAAACTGAGGCTCAGGTTATAACCTGCTCAAAGTGGCTTGGCTAGTAGGTGATAGAGCCAGGGATATCTGGCTCCAAAGCACATGGTCTTTCTAAGATAATTGGAGGTGGGTCCTGTCCCAACCATGCCCTCCTAGAGCTGTGTGGGTTCAGACTCCCAGCTCCACATGCCCCAGAGACCCTTCCAGAGGGCTAAGGCACCCAGTGTATTGGTACTGAGCCCTCTACTGGGCTGATTTCGGTTCTAGATTTTCCAAAATAGCCTCCAACACCTGGAGTCGCAGAACTTTCATCAAGTCGGTGCCACCATTTCTGTGGACCCATGGCTTTGATGGACTGGACCTAGCCTGGCTCAACCCCGGGCGGAGAGACAAGCAGCATCTCACCACGCTGGTCAAGGTGCTGGTTGGGTCAGGGAAAAGGGCAGGGAGGTAGGGAGCATCAGGGAGTGGGGAGGGCAGAAGCTGTCTTCAGAGATATTCTCCTGAGGCAGGCAAAGGGGGACTGAGGCCTCTTTGCTGCAGGGTCCTGAGATCTGGACCAGGGATAAGACAAACAAGCCTGTGTCCTGAGATCTCACACAGCAAGGAAGACATCTTTTGACAACAGTGGGAGGTAGGGTGGGGTTCTAAGAGGCAGAGGTCACTAAGCGGAGAACCCATTCCTCACTGCCTGCATTCATTCCCAAGCCAACACTGCCCACTCCCCAGCATGCACTGCATCAGAGGTACTCAGTTACCCCAGGGACAGAGTGATCATTTAAACAAACTGTTCACGGTACAATATAAATCACTTTAATTTTGTGTTCTCCTTTATAAGCTTGAACAAAGCACAGGCCGACAGGTAAATGTCTTCCAGCATCATCTGTGGACCAAGTGGGGTCACTCTCTATCCTCACGGTCCCTCCAGGACAGAGAGTAATTGAGTGTTGACGAGTATGAGCGGGGCGTAGGGATGAGATGGGTCCAAACAGTTTTTTAGGAAAAAGATGGGTGAGTCTGAGGGTGAGACCACTTTATCGTTCCCACTGAGCTCCAGTCAGGTTGGAGATTACAGCAGACAGCGAAGGCCAATGACATGCTCAGAGATCTTTCGCCTCAAGGCTTGCTGTCACTCACCTGCCTCTCTCCCAACCAGGAAATGGAGGCTGAGTTTGCAAGGGAAGCCCAGGCAGGAGCAGAGCAACTCCTGCTCAGCGCGGCAGTGTCTGCTGGGAAGATTGCCATTGACAGAGGCTATGACATCGCCCAGATATCCCGGTGAATCTCCTTCCTGATGCACTCTGCCCTAGCACTCCATGTACAACCAGAAGACTGGGCTTCTAGTCCCAGTTTCTCCAAAGATGTGTGACCTTGAGCAAGTCACTTCCTCTCTGTGTGCCTCAGCCTCCCCATCTGTCAAACGGGGCATAACGATCCCTATCCTTCCTTTTCATTTGGGGTATTGCGCTGCTCAGTTGAGAAAGTCGTTATGAATGTATGTATTTGTGGAAAAGGAAGCAGGGAAAGTTATACAAACCAGCCAGTCACTAGTCTCTGGAGGGGCAAGGCAGCAGTAATGATACCTTTCATTTCTAGGCTGCTGGGGAGTCCTCACGGTGCTGCCACATGCAGGTGACCCCCTCCCTTTCCTGTTCATCCCGCCCCTCCTCCTCATGCATGAGAATGAGCAGTCCCCAGCCAAGCAGGCTGATCTCTCGGTGGGACAAAGGCATGGGTCTTAGGAAACCCAAGAGTAAGAGACAAAGACTCTTCGCTCTGACTTTAGAATCTTCTTTAGGGTCTTAGGGAGTGTAGACTTGGTGCTTTAATTGATCACTTAGAGGGTGGGAATGAGGTGGCTCTCAACCATTTGCCCCAAACACCTGAAGCTCATGTTCATGCAATCCACCTGCAGACCCTCCACCTTTGTGTGTGGAAACCTAGCTTCCCACCAGCAGGAATCATAGGTTCAGGCCATCCTTTGGTCCTTCTCTCTCCCGACAAGGCTAGCTGTTGATGCCACTTGTAATCGGCTTTCTCAAAGATGAATGTGGCTGGAGTGGAGGGGGTGACGTGTGTTGGAGGCCAGCTCCCAAATGTGTGCTGGGGGTGGATTGGAAGGACCCCATTCTTGCCTTGAATGCTCCTGTGGGACCCTGAGCCCACTTCCCAGTGTGGCACAAGGGAGGTGGTCCAGCAGCCTAGACAGTGGGTCACTGGGTTCTACTGGGTTTGGGGTTAATGGCTTTTCTCTTGGCTGCCTGTTTCTCCAGCTCACATCCTGCTAGGGTGGTGCGTTTTTTCAATTTTTCGCCTTGCCCTGCATCCACTCTTCCACAGACACCTGCACTTCATCAGCCTTCTGACCTACGACTTTCATGGAGCGTGGCGCCAGACCATAGCACATCACAGCCCCCTATTCCGAGGCCAGGAAGATACAAGTTCTGACAGATTCAGCAATGCTGTGAGTGTCCCAAAGGAGGGAGGGCTGAGAGGGGACCACAGACATGCCACTTGCCAGAGCTCAGACACCAACCTCTCCACTCCTCAGTAATCCTGCAAGGGAGGGGTTACAGGGCCCACCTCACAGATGAGGAAACTGAGGCCCAAAGTTTATGCATTCTCCACAGCTCTGGGAACTGGGGAGGTGATACTTCCATAAAGAGTCGGGACATCTCCTGACGGGCCTGTAGGGTGGACCTAGTGAAGGCAGAGGGCAGACTGAAGAGAGCACAGAGAAGGCTGGGGGCTGAGAGGGCAAGAGTCTAGTCTAGACCTGCCATTGTTTGCTGTGTAACCTGGGCCAATCACCAGAGTTCTGCAACTATCGAACGGTAATAATCCCTTCCTACACCTAAGAGGATATTTTTCAAGACTGAAATTACACAATGCTTTTTAGACTGACATTATAGGTTCCCAGAAGGAAGGGAATTCCAGACGCGTCTAGACCTGGAACTCCACCTTTCAAGGCAGCAGTGGGTACTGCACAACCTTTCCCCTCCTAGACCACCAGCATCTAACTGCTCAAACTGTCCTGCCCTACCCACCCACAGGACTACGCTGTGAGCTATGTGTTGAGGCTGGGGGCCCAGGCCAATAAGCTGGTGATGGGTATCCCCACTTTTGGGAGGAGCTTCACCCTGGCCTCTTCCAAGACAGATGTGGGAGCCCCGACCTCAGGGCCAGGAATACCAGGCCGGTTCACCAAGGAGACCCTCGCCTACTATGAGTTATGAGCTGGGGAGAAGGTAAGATTTCCCGGGGCACCCGCAGCCCCGGGGAAGCTGAGCCTCCCACCCCACCCACACTTTACTCCTTTGGAAATTAAAAAAAATGTTCCAGCAGACCTAGCACTCTGCAGAAGAGGGAGGAGGAGGCCAGGCACATCCTGTCTGCACCCCCTCTGGCCACCAAGTTGGGGCCTTCCTTCTAGCCCAGGAAAAAGCAATGGCCAAGAGGTAGGTTCTTTTGTGTCGGCCCATCCTCTGCTGCTCTGTGCTGCCTTGGGCCGGTCCTCAGTGTCAAAGCACTATTTCCCACATCCCTGTTTAAGACGCAGGAAGCTAATCAGAGCCCCCATAATGCCCTCAGGTTACAGCAGCTACAGAATCCTGGGATCTTTGCATCTGTTTTAAGCAAAGTTGTGCGAAGCCTGCAGTCTCTAGGGGAAGATGTGGCCTGCAGGAAGAAGCAAGGGGCTGAGAGATTTGGGCTGTGGCGTCCCCCTGGTGACCCGCAAAGTCTCAGCACAGCTCCCCACACCACGCCTGCCCTGTTCTCTGTTCAGATCTGTGACTTTCTCCGCGGAGCCACAGTCCATAGACTCCTTGGTCAGCAGGTCCCCTATGCCATTAAGGGCAACCAGTGGGTGGGGGTATGACGACCAGGAGAGCATCGAAAACAAGGTATGTACCTAAGGCCACACCCCAAGTTGAAGAGGGGGAGGGAAGCCCCCTGCACTGAGGGTGGGGCTTGGCTACAGAGGTGTTTGGGGTCTCAGGTGTCTGCTTTTCTCTCCCATGGGGAGGTGTCCAGATAGCATGCCTCCCATAAGCACCCTGGCCCAGGGAACCCAGCCCTGCCTGCTCTGGGTCTCCAGAGCAGGTGCGGTACTTGAGGAACAGGCAGCTGGCTGGCACCATGGTGTGGGCCCTGGACTTGGATGACTTTCAGGGCACCTTCTGCGGACAGAATCTGCACTTCCCTCTCACCAGTGCCATCAAGGATGCGCTCGCTGAGGTGTAGCCTTCGGTTCTTGGGCACACAGTGGGGCAGAGATCACTTGGCCCTGACTGGCTAGGAGCCTGATCACCTGCCTTGCTGGGTCCCCTGTTGAGCTTCAGTCTCCCTTCCTTGGGCCCATGCGGAGGGCCACAGCTCTGCCATCTGAGCTCAGCTCTGGTGGACAGGCAGTTAGGAGTGGGGCTGTGGGACCAGCACAGTGTAAGACACGGGGTCAGCACATAGCCGCTGAGTAAGGAGCATGCTCAACTACTCCAGGCCCCACACAAGGAGATTTCTTCACCTCCCTCACCCCCAGGCCTCTATGCCTAAGGACACCCTTTTGGCAAGCTGTACCACTGCAGAGTGAAATATCTTACAAGAAGCAGCAACCACGCTAATTATATCCTCTGCGAAGCCCAGCTTGAAACCTTTACTCAGGGTCATAATCATGTCCCCACTCCGCTTCCCTTTCCTGATTCTGCACCTGCTCAGTAAAGCACTGGGGCCCGCCAGTTATTAGCGCTTGCTTCAGTCTATCTTTGCGGTCCCACCGGACCCACGGGGCTCACCTCCCCCATCTCTTCTGGATTCCTCTCTCTCAGGCTTGGTAGTCCTGAGCTGCAGAAAATGAGACCACCCTGTCCTCTGCCGGGCCCCAAGAAGTCCCCAAAGGAGGCAAGCATCGCCAGACCCATCAGTCATGGACTTAACCCAAGAGGGCTGATGGGCTTCCAGATCTTAAAGTCATTGTCATCCAGACATCTCGATACAGTTCCTTGTTGAAAGAAGCCTTTTCTGTTTCCAGGGCTAGCAGGCACTAGGAAGGAAACGCTTTAACACCAACCCTTCATCTCCTCTCACCTCGGGGAGGTATAGGAGCCAACACAGGCTCAGGTTAGAGAGAGCCCTGACCCTGGACTCTCAGGGCTAGAAGGAGACACCTATGTTATCTCACATACCCTCCCTCTGTCCCAGGCCTAGAGTCTCTACAGGGCTTGAGAGCTAGCCTTCCAACCTCCCCCCACATTCTCAGTGACCAGTTGCTCATTCCCTTAGAGGAACCCTTTCCATTGCTGGACTGAAATCAGTCAGATGTCCTAGGGCTGTAACCCAGCCCTCTGTCTCTCCCCTCTTGGGACATAGCCCTCAGCCCATGCAGAGACCAAGACTCCTTAGCTCAGCCTGGGACATGAGGTGGGGGCCAGATGGGATGGGATGGGTCAAACGGGATGAGCTCAGATCAGCCAGCCTTCCAGGCTTTATGAAGTAGGGACGTTCTCAGCAGTTTCTGTGAACTCCCAGAGCCCCAAACATGCCTTGTATCCAAAGAGAGTTCAGCTGCATGCTTCAAAAGCAAAGAGAATTTATCTGTGGATTCCCTGATGTTTGGATTATCTGTGACTTGGCCTAGTGATTTGTGACACTGGTTTGAGGTGTGGGGAAGAAAATACCTATCGGCCTCCCTGAAATCTGAACCAGCTGGGGCGGGGCAGATGCAACTGATCCCAAGGTCACTGCCAAGCTAAAGGAAAAGAGAGTGAGAACTTGGCCAGAGCTTCAGGGGTACCTGGCATTTCACTGCTGGCCAGTGGGCCAAGCATTCCCTAATCCCTGCCCACTGCCTACTCTACCACACAGGGGTCTTTGAAAAGCCAGGGGCTGTGAGTCCTCCAGGGAAGTCAACCCCCACCCTACCTCCCCTGGCCACCCTTCCCCCATCCTGAGACAGTCTCTGGAGGGCTGACTCAGGGTCCTGCAGAGTTAGTCACATTCACTTATAGCTGCAGAGTCAGAGGCCAGGGATAGAGATCGGGTCTCCAGTCCTGGAGGACTGCCCAGCAGGACACTGAGTCACCCGGCAGAGGGCACGGTCACCCAAGCAGGGCAGGATCTGGAGGCTCCCCAGGCCCTCCACTGCCTCTCCCCAACAAGGACAGCCAATGGTGAGAGGTGGCCACACCTCACCAGTGTGAGGCCTCCACCCTCAGTGCATGCCACTGAGGGTCCTAAATAAATTACATGTGTATTGATTTTTAAATTAGGGGATATATCATACAAGCTAAAGAGTGCGTAAAATGTATTTGTTTAATTTAAAGAATTACTATACAGTGAAAGCCTGTGTAACCACCACCCAGGACAGGAAATGAGACCTCATTAGTGCCCCTGAAACTCCACAGTCACATACCTCCCTGTCCCTCTGCCCAGAGGCAGGCACTGTCCTGACCTTGCCTGCCTTCTTTTGTGGTCTCACCCGCCACAGACACCCCTTGAAGAAGAGAGCTGGTGCTCCCCGTGCTTGAATTGGATATGAAAGGTATCTCATCGCTCTCTGTGCCTGGCTCCTTTGCTCCCCATTATGTCTGTTAGATCAACCATGTAGCTGAAGTTTGCTCATTTTATATTCCATTTTTGGTTTAGAGGGGCACATACATGTCACAGTTATTTATGCATTCCCCTGTTGAGGGAGAGCTGTGTTCTCCAGATTTGGTGTTACAAACAATGCTGCTGTGAATGTTTGCATGCATGTCTCCTGGGCCACGGGTGTGAGAGTTTCTGGGGGTGTAACTGCTGGGTCATAGAATTTGCACATTTTCAATCTGACTAGATACTGTCTCACTTTTTCCAAAGAGATTGCTCCCATCTACACTCCCACCAGCAATGAGAGTTCTTGTTACTTCCCCTCCTCCCCGACACGTGTTATTTTCAGGCTTATTAAATCATTCCCAATCTTACTGTTTTATTGGATGAATGACTCAATGACTAGGAATTTGGTTGTACCTGCCTCATTTCCCCGTGGCATGCAGATGTCCTGCTTCGAAGAATACAAGTCTCAGAGTGCTGTCCTCCTCCAAGGTCTCTTCCAGACCTGTCTTATGACTTGATTTTACCCCCAAGGGCTAGGGGACTGTCATAGTGTTCTCTGTAACAGATGGCGAAACTGAGGTCCAGAGCAGGGATTGGAGAGGCTGGGTAACCAGGGGCCTTAGACTCCCTTCCTGGGGTCCCATTGCTAGAAGACCTTCCTCCAATCAGGCCCACCTTGGGCATCCCAATTCCCTCCCTCTCTAGGCCCTCAACCTCATACAGCACAAGTGAGAATTCCCAGGGAATGTGAGGACCAGGGGAGTGTGGGACCCCAGGGACAAAGCTGGGAGTGCTCCCAAGAGGAGGCTGTTTCCAGGCTGTCTGGAACCCCAGCACCCAAGCTGAGAAGCCCTGGGCACAAGTGGTCCCCCAGAGGCCAAACACACAGAGCCTGATCTGGGTTCATTCTCCAGATGGAAGCTCTCGTTCCCATTGCCCTGACCCCTGGCGCAGGCTCCTGGCAATGTCCCATCTCACCGATCTGTACCCTCCTCCCATCTGGGCACCAGAACCCTGCCTGCTGAGATCCAGTCGGGGTGATGGACGAGGTCGTGCACTCCTCAAGGGACCCTTGCAGTCCTCCGCCAGAGCTATTCCTGGCTTCAGCGCCTCCCCACGCACCCCCCCAGTCCCCCTGCCTGACCTGACCCCACAGCTGGGAATCATTTGCCTGGGGGTGGGGCAGCCCCCTGACTATATAAGCCTGGACCTGGGTGTCCCAGGCACCCTGGAAGCACAGACCCTCCAGTGCTACTACCTGCGCCCTCCAGCCCGACCCTCCAGCAATCCTTGCAATGAGAGGAAAAGCCACCCGGGAAGCCCTTGCCTGTGGTCCGGAGGAGACTGCCTCTGAGTCTGCAAATGTGCCCACCACAGAGCCCTCTGGAGAAGTGGCGGCACCGAAATCTACCGGGGAAGAGCAGGCTCCCAAGCCACAGGAGCCTGCCCCTCAGGCACCTGCCCCCGCAGCCTCTAAACCCGCACCTCCAAGTGAAGGTGACAAGAGGCGGGACAGGTGGAGGAGGGAGGCAGCCTTGGCGGAGAGTGGCGCGGGGAGAGCTTTTGGCTACGAACCTCTTTATCTCCCCCTGCTTCTCCCTCAGATGTCCCCAGTGCCCCGCTGCTGCTGGCTGTGGAGGACGTGAGTGACAGCTCGGTGACTGTGAGCTGGGAACCCCCGGAGAGGCTAGGGAAGCTGGGGCTCCAGGGCTATGTTCTGGAACTCCGCCGAGAGGGAGGTGAGCTATGGGCTAAGCCCTGCATACACCCAGGGGAGGTGGGCTTAGAGGGCAGCAGGGACAAGCCCCCAGACTCTGCAGTTGGGTCAGTCCAAGGGGAGATACAGAAGGAGGGAGAGGAAGCAGTCCACTCAAGCCACTCACACACAGCTTCTTGCTCCACAAATGCACCTCTGAAAGCAGGAGGATGTCCAAACGGCCTTAGGAGGCCCCCTGTCCTCCAGCTCCAGGAAGCCTCTGAGTAACAGAGATAAAAGGGTAGGTGACAGTGGGGCACTCCTCTGTGAGAACGAAGGAGGTGCTAAGTCTCAGAGGACCCTGCTTGGGGAGGGCAAGCAGGAGGTGGAGAGCAAAAGAAGCTGAGGGGGAGGGTAAGTTGTAAGAGAGAGTGAGGAGAAATAGGGGACGGGCAGCTCTGGCCAAATTCCTCATGCCAGCATCCTGTTATCCACCTCCATGGCAGTCAAGTTCTTCATACGTGTGGCTGCCTTTGCCCCTACCTTGCTGTGTGATTTGGCAAATGTGTCCAACCCTCTCTGGGCTCCGGGCAAACCCATCTCTGGCCACCACTCAAGGGTTCTAACATCAGGTGTCTTTGATGCCATTTGACAACAAGAAGTCAGGGAAGCAAAGGGAAAATAAGTCCCAGAAAGGGAGGTCAGCTTCCTCAGATCATCAGCGAGAAGGGAAACCCCACTGAGAAGGGTGCCCACAGCCATGGAGCCAGGGCCTTGCACTCTCTTCATTTCTCTCAGCCTTGGAGTGGGTGCCTGTGAATTCCCGGCCCATGATGGTGACCCAGCAGACCGTGCGGAACCTGGCTCTAGGTGACAAGTTCTTCATACGTGTGGCTGCAGTGAGCTCTGCAGGGGCTGGCCCACCAGCTGTGCTGGACCAGCCTGTCCACATCCAAAGGATCATCGGTAAATCCTGCTCCCCAGCCCTTCCCAGGCACCTTATCTAATGGATGGAGAAACTGAGGCCAATGGGTAGAGCGAACAGGACAGTCATTTCCCCCCATCCCACACTCACGTGCACAAGCCACCTGCTATCGCCATTCTGCCTTAAGAAAGTCCCAGGTTCCTCAGCAGCAAGGGGCCTCTAGAGGTCAAAGAGGCCACTTCCCTGAGTGGCCCAGCCCCCAAGCTTCCTGACCTCCAGAAGTGAGAGCTCAAGCTCCCCAGGTCACCTGCCTCAGAGTCCCAATGCTTAGAGTCATTTCATTCTTCCTACCTAATCTTAAATCCTTCAGCGGCCATGGAAGCTCATTTTCTGCTCATTTCATATGGCCTGGGTTCCAGATAGGAGTCTTTGCTTGCCTCTTGCTGCACCACGTCCCTAGTGGGAAGAAGATTAATGCCCTACAAAAGGTCCGTGAAGGTTTCTCCATCCCCAGAGGCCAGTGCTGCCCTGGGAACCTGGGAGGCCAGCTGCTGTCCCCTTGCTAAGATTTCTATTTGTAGGGTGCATTAGCCTCAAGCCCTCCCAGGACCGATCAGGTTTCAGTCTGTTAATGGCAGTGAGTCATTTGGTCTGATCCAAGGCTTCTGGGGACAGCCCAGAGCCCCAGGGTGACAAGAGACATAGGCCAGCAGGTGGCCTGAGGCCTTTTCCACCTTTCTCCTTGTTCCCCCCTCCTCATCTTGACCCCATAATTCTGGACAAGGCCTCCAGACAGAGGGGGTTTCATGGCCACAGAAGGAGGTCAAGTTTGGATTCAAGGAAATACTTTTCAACTCTAAGGCCTGAGAGATGTGGGCACCAGGGGGTTGGGAGTGTAGAATTGTAGACTGTCACGGCTTGTCCATCCAAGCCAAGCAGGTCCAAAGGCACCCAGGACTCCCTTGAGGTCACCTAGCCTATTAGCGGCAGTCCCAGAACCTGACTCCCACACAGGCCAGTTCATGTCTTACCAGGCAGCAGGGACTCTTTTTCTGGTGGTTTTCAAAACCAGAGGCCTTTCCCCTCCTTTGAGTCTTGGTGAGACATGGTGCCACCTGGCAACTTAATATGGACTCACCGATTCTAGCCTGGGAGTGCCAGGAAGCCCTCCTTGTTGGGGAGTGGGGTTGGTGGGCATCCTGGACCTTTCCTGAGGGCCCAGGGATCTCAGACTCTGAGAGCCTGCAGGGACCAGGGTCCTCTACTTCAAGGCCTAACACTGGAGGAGTCCGCTAGACTCAGCGCCCTCTACTCCATTAAAATTCCTCTGGCAGGAGAGAAGGGGATTTCCTGGAGAGAAGAGGGGAGGAGGCTGTGAATAAACAGGGAGCAGCCAGCCAGGCCCCCCTCATGGGCAGGGCAGGGTGGGGACCCTGTCCAGAGTCCTCAGCTGCTCAGCTGTCCCTCCTCAGCCACCTGGAGCTGCCAAGCATTCCTGGCCCCCTGCAGCTGCCCCTGGAACATTCCACGCCTGATGCTCCCAGGGCCAAGTGCCTGCACAGCTAATCCTCAGAGACACCGTGTTCCTTCTGTCTCCTCCCTCTCTGCCCTGCATGCCACTGACCGACTGCTGCCACCTGTTTGCCACTGAGGAGCCTCAGCTACCACCACCCCTGCTCCCGCCCGGGGGGATAGTGGCAGGGGCTGTTGCAGCTTCCCTTGGAATGCCCGACCGTTTCAGTGGTTGCACATGATTAGGTGATAGTCAGGAAGGTGGTTCTCTACCGTAGCATGGGGCTGAAGTAAAGTGTCTGGAAGGACTCCCCCACCGCAGACTGAAAGGTAGTGGCAGGAGTAAGAGAGAAGGAAGGGGGTAGGTCTGCTCTGGCTTCATTTAAAAAGGGAAAGATCCCAATCCTCCCATATGGCTTGGAGACAGAGCAGTGGGCAAATGGGTCTCACAGGGGCTTCTCTGAAGGCCTGAGCTGTTCAAAGCAGAAGGGCAGAGGGACTGGGAAGGCAGTGTTGCCACCCTTCCAGGGAATGCAGGCCCACAGGCGCAGCACACGCTGCCCACCAGGGGGAGCCAGGGAGCCAGCTGGGGCCCATCTGGAGTCCAGGAATACCAGAGCAGCAGGGCAAATCCCAGCCTGGCAGGGTCAGGGCACCAAGGGAGTGCCCCGGATGCCTACCAGTTCACACCGTGGAGGTCCTGCCCTCCTGGAACCTCCTGGCTCTCAAGTCCCCAAGGGCCTCAGAGGAGTTGGGTCCCTGGATCTGGGGAGTGAGCTTTGCCCTGTCCACAAGGAGGCAGCCTCAGAGCACACTCAGACCTCCTGCCCAGCCAGCAGCCTTCTCCAGTTGTCCCCTGCCCCTGCCACAGAAGCCTCCAATCAGCAGCCCCCTGCTGTGCTAAGCCTAGCCTCTCGCTTTAATGCAGAGGCCCCCAAGATCCGCGTTCCCCGCCACCTTCGTCAGACCTATGTCCGTCAGGTGGGAGAGATGATTAACCTGCAAATCCCCTTCCAGGTGAGTATGCCTCCTGCCCAGGATAAGAGCTTGGGTGAAATAAGGGCCCCCGTGTGAGGTGTATTAGAGGAGCCCAGGAAATGTCAGGATCCCCGTGGAGGTCTGCCTGAGACTCACCCACCAAGATGGCCTCATCCTCCCTCTGTTGTACACATGACTCAGTTGTGATTCTCCAGCCGGTGAACAGGACAGGTGGCCCCGGGGCTGGCTGGACATCCGGAGAATGAGGCTCTAGGCAGCACCTGTGGCTCTAGCCTCTGCTGCCCCTGCTCAGAAGGGCCAATGCGGACAGCTCCCCTGGCACAGGGATCCCTGGAGCTGAGTGGGTGTGGGGGTGCTGGTGCATTCTGCGCTCACCTTGAGGGCTCCTCCCTCCCAGGGGAATCCCAAGCCTCAGGCCTCGTGGACCCACAACGGTCACGCCCTGGACAGCCAGCGGGTGAGTGTGCGCACCGGGGACCAGGACTCCATCCTCTTCATCCGCTCAGCCCAGCGCTCCGACTCAGGCTGCTATGAGCTCACAGTACAGCTGGAAGGCCTGGAGGCCAAGGCAGCCATCGACATCCTGGTGATCGGTATGGGGCCAGGGGAGGCAGGGCTGACTTGCTGGGGACACAGAGACCTCACCTCCTGCCCCAGAACTGATGGCCAATTGGGTCAGGCCAAGAGAGAGTGATAAGAGCCAGATCTTGGGTGGGGGGATTTTGCAGCAAGCCCAGCCCTCCCCCTCACTCTCTCTCACACTCGGGTCCTACAGATAAACCTGGATCCCCCAGCAGCATCAGGCTACTGGATGTCTGGGGCTGCAACGCTGCCCTCGAGTGGACACCACCCCAGGACACAGGCAACACAGAGATCCTGGGCTACACGGTGCAGAAGGCAGACAAAAAGACAGGGGTGAGGCCCGCTGGAGCAGAGTAAGGGGAGGAGGAAGGTCTGACTGGGGTTGGGTTTGTGGGGGAAGAAGTGGCCTAGGTATCTGGGAAGGCCTGTCCACTAAGAGTCCACGGACTGAAGAGCTCTGGTCTGCCTTCCACTAACCTGACTCCCTGTGTGGCTCTTGGCAAATCTCTTTCATCTCTGGGTTTCAGTTTCCTCCTGAAGACTGCAAGGGTGGCTCTTGGAGGCCCTTCAAGCTCTAGAGCAGTGCTTCAGGAAATGTAATGTGCATATGAATTACCTGGGAATCTTGCTAAAATGCAGATCTTAATTCAGTGGGTCTGGGGTGGGGACTGAGATCCTGAATTTCTATGAAGTTCTCAGGTGATTCTTACTTTGCAGGACCTCGGGCCACACTTTGACCAGTAAAGTTCTAGAATTCTCTGAAGACCCCAGCAAGGTCACATTCTCCCAGGGGTTCCTTCTCCCAATTTGAAGTTCCCTCAGACCCAAAGCTGGATGTTTCAGCCTCCCGGGGCTGGGGCGTGGAACAAGCCCCTCTGAGGAAGAGGCCACAGGGGGAGCAGGGAGGGGTAGGGCAGGGGGGAGGTGAGGATGACAGGCCCAGGGTCCTTGCAGCAATGGTTCACAGTGCTGGAGCGCTACCACCCGACCACCTGCACGATCTCAGACCTCATCGTGGGTAACTCTTACTCCTTCCGAGTCTTCTCGGAAAACCGGTGTGGACTCAGTGCCTCGGCGGCCGTCACCAAGGAGCTCGCCCACATCCAGAAGACAGGTGGGTCTGGGTCCAAGCCTGGAAACCAAGCTAGGCCTTGCCATGCTGACCCTTCTCCCTGTCTCTGACGTTTCCTTGGTGTGTCAGCACCCCTCCCTTTGTGCTTCTCATGGGTGCCCACTTGCCAGAGATTTTGCTGCCCTCTCCACACCCACTCCACAGCTACCCCCCCACACACATTCACACCTCGTGACTGTAAAGAAATGGACATGGTTGATTGATTGAAACAAACACATCAGAGCAAACCCATGCAAATGAGAAGCACCCCTTGGGAGGCTGTGCACTTGTTCTAAAGATGCTGTATGGCTGCCAACATCATAGCAGTCATTGGGTCTCCTGTGCAGTGTCCCAAGGGAGCTACTGTGAAGGGCAATGTGTGCGGATAGGTAGACTGGTGAGTTTGCTAAAAGCAAACTCCCGACCCTAATATAACACCACATAGATGCACAAGAGAGATACGGGTATTTACTGTCTCTATACAGGCACATGGCCCTCTTGCGTCAAATGTGAAATTCCAAGCCCTTTCTCCCTGTCACCCTGTGTGCTCCAAGGCCCTCCCCCGTACAGTCTGTGCGGGCTGCAGAAAGCACACATTAGCCTGAACAGCACAGAATTAGGAAGAAATTTTCATTTAAAAGAAGAAAGCCAGTCAAGTCTCCAAAGACAAACAGAAATGAAATGTAGAATCCCTGGGTTTTTAGTCTCCACCCTCAGCCAAGATCATCTCATCTGTTTGGCTTTGCTGCCCAGCCCCCTCTCTCCTCCCCTCTGTGACTCACCCAGCTGTCGTTTCGGCTTTCCTCTGCCTCTTTGAGACGTTCTGCCTCTAAGCTCCGGCATGTTGGCTGTGCCTGGCTTCCCAAAGACCCCAGGAGCCTAGGGTCCTGCCATGGGGTTCCAGAGGAGGAGGCAGGGATGAAATGGATTGTCTCCCGCCCTTAATTTTCCTCCAGACCACCAGCTCTCTGCTCAGAGAGCCATAGTCATCATGTGACCTTCCATCGCTTAAGCCACAAACTCACTACGTGATATTGGGCAAGTCCCTCATCTATAAAGGGTCTAAGTTTTCCATCTGTCAACTGGGGATGACAAATTTATCCTTGCAAAGGAATGCTGTGTAGATTAAATGGCATACCGAAGTGTAAGCTGTAGTGATCTTAAGAAAATGGATGAGGTCAGTCTTAAGAGGTCTCCTCCTGTAACCTCAAATTCACCCTACTTTCTCCCTCCAAACCAGATATTGTTGCCAAACCTAAAAGTTTTGTTGAGCGAGACTTCTCAGAAGCCCCCTCGTTCACCCAGCCCCTGGCTGACCACACCTCCACCCCTGGCTACAGCACGCAGCTCTTCTGCAGTGTCCGAGCATCACCCAAGGTGAGGGGCAGGGCCCTGCTGTGGCCTGGGCAGGGGCACCGGGGTTGAAGAATCTTCCCAGGCATCTTTCCCTAAGCTGAGGATGGCCTTCGAGAGCCTCGTCCTGGCCCACAAACTTCCCAGCTCTCCTCTGACCTTGCTTCCCCAGCCCAGGATCATCTGGATGAAAAACAAGATGGACATCCAGGGTGATCCCAAATACCGCGCCCTCTCTGAGCAAGGTGTCTGCACCCTGGAGATCCGGAAACCCAGCCCCTTCGATTCCGGGGTCTACACCTGCAAGGCCATCAATGTGCTGGGGGAGGCGTCTGTGGACTGCCGGCTGGAGGTCAAAGGTGAGGACTTGAGAGGGGTCACTCCTTAGGAACCCTCCAATGGATAGGAGACCAGGAGAAGCCACCTCTTCTCCTGCTGGACTAGACGAGGCTGAGCGCTGAAAATCAAGGCAAGACAGGGGTAGTGAAAATCGAGGTCAGGCTGTCAGAAGGACTTTCCAAGAGGGAGGATGGCTTAATGTGGGTAAAGGAGGCGGTAGAGTCTGCCTCGTAGACAGATGGATCACTGGGGTGAGGGCATGAGACTCACTCACCCCCCCTCACCCCCCACTCGGGTCCCCAGCAGACACCCACCCCCTCCCTGAGCTCTAACCTTCAGATCTCTCCCAGCCTCAGCCACACACTGAAGAGCCACTGGTGGAGGCTGTGATGAGCAGGAAGGTAAATGGCTGCATGCACTCCCTCCGCTGCCTCTGGGGGTGGAGGCCAGGAGCAGGGGTGGGAGTGAGAAGGGAAGGGGGCAGCCAGCTCTGAGTACAAATCTGCAGTCACAGGCAACGAACACGCACAGTCCTGGGGGTGCTCCACAGACGCTGCCGGGCAGGGTGCTGCTGGTGACGCCTGGAAGGGATGGGCATTCAGTGGAAGGGATTCAGTGGATGGTCAGAGGACAGGATCTAGTCCTGGCTCTGAAAGACCTTAGGCCAGGGCCTTCCCTTGGACCTGTTTCCTCAGTCAGAGAAGTAGGGGCAACATCCTTGCCCTGACTGCCGTCCCCAGGTGGTTCTGAGGCCCTGGACTAGTAAGGATGTATCCTGGAGCTGCAGTGGGCAGAGCTGAGACCTGGGCTTTGGGCCCAAGGGCCTAAGGGGAAGGAGGCCTGGGAAAGGAAGAGGGGTACTGCTTCGCCCTCCCCATATCAACCCTCCAGCAGGGCACGTATAGCCCAGCTCTGCCTAACAGCAGGGGCTCATAAAACATGTTCTCTGCTAGGTGCTGCAGGCCTGAGGGTTCAGGGCAGCCAGGCCCAGAATCAAGCTCCACAGAGGCCAGAGGTTCCCATCTCCACAGTGATGACTGATGGCTTTGCTCCTTGGTACCTGCCTAGCAGGCCCCAGGCCAGGCTTCCTGGATACAAGGGGCCCTGGAAAGTGCAAAGATTGGAGCGCTCCTGCAGGGAGCTGTACACTGGGCGAGAAGCACTTGAATAAAGGTGTGTGGTGATACAGTGCAGGGGCCTCTGTGACAGTGAGCATCATCACGATGGGGGCGGCACTGCGTCACCACGAGGTGGGTGTTGAATGTGTCACCATGAGGGGGTCTCCACCTCTGACACCATGAGGAAGGTGCCCGTGGGAGGGGGCTCGCGGTGTCATGGGGCTTTTCCAGATATGAGATTTTTTAGGATCTCATTTCACATGCAGAGTTTGCTACCCTAAGAGGATAACTATAGGAAGAGACACACCCTTCTTTGGAACCCTCCTTGCTCCAAATGCCTCCAAGTCCCCCCTCTCTTCACCTCTCCCTATCCCCCACCATTGCTTTTTCTCTGTTGAGGTTGTTTGTTGCCCTCAGACGGTGGTGGGGTACGTTCTCCATGAGGGTTCACAGTCTTTTATTAGTCAAGTGGCCCGCCCTGGGAGCCAGGGGATATCCCACCTCTGAGAGAGGGAAGGGCCTGGAATCATGTCTGGAGTTGCTATTCACACTTAGAACCTGGCCCCTCATTCTTCTGTATAAGGAGCTTTGGGCTTGGCCAGGAGTAGACCCTTCCCCAAGGGTTTAGGCTAAAGGCCTAGACTCTGCAACAGAGCCTCAAAGCCCATGAACACTGTGCTAAGTGTCAGGGGTACTGAGGGTACCTAAATTCTGGTAAGACCTTCCTGCCCATACACCCAGGAGGGTAGTCTCCTCTGGCCTGACCACCCTGTCACACTTCATCCCAGCATGACCACAGCAGCCCACTTTCCCTTCTTCATCCACTCCCCAGGCAGGCAGAATGCTCCCAAGAGCTGGCATGTCTGGGGCTCTCCTCTCCATCTGGCTCAGAAGCAACAGAGATGGGTGTCACCTAAGAGGGCACATGCCCATCACCGAGAGCTGGTGGCCCAGAGGACAGGCAGTTACACTCCAAGTCTCCTACTTGGGAGGCTCAAGGCAAGAATGAGGGCTCAACACTGTCTCCCAGTGGCTGTTTGAGGCCCACACCTACCATTCCACATTAGCTCCAGAGAGCTCGGAGCCCCCACTCAGGTCCAAGGGCTAGTGGAGAATAAAGCAAATACTGGAAATTATTTCTGGACTCATTCTTTCGGCCTCTCCCAAGTATAACCCTGGGATCCCCAGGGCGAAGAGAGCAGGCACCCTGGCATGCAGCATGGCCAGGAACACAGGGTTCTAGAAGGTGGGGACTGAGGCTCCTTGCTTCCTGCCTGTCAGTGGCTCTGGCCACCTTCTGCTACAGAACAGGAGAGAAAACAAGGCCAGGACATCTAGTTTCTCCCCTTCCCGCCATCTTGGCAGGGATATTCTCCTCTCCTTAAACTTGGTCCCAGGGCTGCACCACTACCACCTAAGACAAGCAGACTCCCCTCCCTTCCCGCCACGGGAGCTGAGCTTGCCCTCCTGGCCCACATGGCCCCATGGCAGTCTCAGTGTCCCCAAGCCCCACTCAGCCTGATGCGCTGGGCTGCCTGTGGGTTGGTCAGGCAGGTGGGGAGGGTTAGGGTTAGGGTTAGGGTTAGGGTTAGGGTGCTGCCCCCACTTTCCCCGTCCCCTCAGGTTACCTCGTTCTTTCCCCATGGACTGCCCTCCCAAAACTCCTCCAGGACCTCGAGGTGCAGGGCACTCACAGCCCAAAAGCCAGTAGGGAAGAGTCAGGGAGACAAGGGAGACGAGCGGGACAGCAGGGAGGTGAGTACTGGGCTGAGATGCCCCAGATGTGTGCAGCTGGGGGCAGGAGGTGGAGTCTAGTCATCGGGCCTCTCTTCTGGAGGATCCTCATCGATGGGGGGTGCAGGTTGGCAGCGGAAGTGGTCGTTCCAAATCTTAAGGAAGGTAACCCGAAACTTCTGGATGCGGAAGGCATAGACGATGGGATTCATGGCCGAGTTACCATGTGTGAGGAAGATGGCGATGTACATGAGGAGCCTCGGCTTATGGCAGGAAGGGCAGAAGAGGGTGATGCAGTTAAGGATGTGTAGGGGCAGCCAGCTGAGAGCAAAGAGGAAGAGGATGAGGGCCAGCGACTTGGCGATCTTCAGCTCCTTCCCATAGTACTTCTGCGGGTCGCCAGAGGATGCCGACACCTTCCTGTTGAGCTGCTTGCGGATCAGGTAGAAGACCTCCAGGTAGATGAAGACCATGAGCAGCAGTGGGGGCAGCACCCAGACAAAGAAGTTGAAGTAGACCATGTACTCCATGCTGATCACCTTCTCAAACTGACACTTGATCACGGGCTCACCTACACTGCCATTGGCCACCCAGGCCCGCTCCACCGCACTCAGGTTGTTCCAGCCGAACATAGGTGTCAAGCCCACCACAAAGGAGAGAATCCAGCAGCCAACGATGGCCACCACAGCCCTTCGGGGAGTCACCACTGTCTTGTACCTGGGGGAGAGGAGGGCAGAGTGTGAGGCCCCCTCCTCAGTTCACCCGGCCCCTGGGGGTCTCTAAGAGGAGGCCCCTGCTCAGCCAGGGCCCAGTGAGTGGGGAGGTGCATGTCTTTGGCTAGAGGGTCAAGTCTTTGGGATCTAAAATTTAGGCCAGAACTTGCGATGCACTGGTTCATGTCTACTGCTGAGGGTGGGAAAAAACAGAGAAGAAAATAACAAATGAATTCCTTTAGGAGTCTTACTAAAATTACCAAAGTAAAAATTGCTCACATGTGCTTGGCACACCCCCACTGGTGACCTTATCATTGCTTCGTGACAGTTCCCATGGGGTAGAAAAGCACCAGCAGAATGAATGCCCATTTGACAGCTGAGAAAACTGAGGTTCAGAGTAGCCACGCGTTCTGCCCGAGACCACATGGAGGGTGGCAGCGCTGTCCTGTGCTCCCTAACTGACCACAACAACAAGGTGATTAACAAACCACCCCTCCCCTTGGGCCAGCTGACACACTATCATAAAAAGCCTTCCCACACCCCCTCCTTTCGGCTGTGTCCCATCTCTGCCAGTGCCCCCATCTCCCACCTCCATCCTTACCTCGCCTCCCCTTTCAGCCATGTACAGTACTTATCTCCTGAGGGGCTGATCTCAAGAACCAGCTCTCCACCCCCAAGATAATTGGGAATTATTCTCAGGAAAGAAAACTGATGTTCACTGAGGACTGCATGCAAGGGACTCCCATTTATGCATGCATGCATGGGTGTATTCATTCATTTTTGCGTGCTTTCTGTGCCATTGGTCTCTGTGCTAGGAGTAAGATAAAGAATCCCTACCTCTATGCAGCTCACATTTTGGGTGAAGAAATAGATAACACAAAAGTAAGGAAATAAATAAACAAGACAGCTAGAGGTTGTGATATGTCCTTTGAAGGAAATAAGCAGGACGATGTCAAGGGGCAGAGCTACCAAGCTTTTTCATGCCATGACATACACAGATGATGAAAACATTTGGATGACACAGAAAATGGATGAGGCTGCCCATGGGCCGTGACTCTTCCCCCACCCCTGCCCCCAGGGTTGAGGTGATGCCCCTCCGAGGGGGGGGCTCCCCACTTCCCTTTAAACCAATCCAGCCAGCAGCCAGCATGTCCTCTGCCCACGCACTGGCCTTGGAGCTAGCGCCAAGGGCTGGGGCCCGCCCAGCTCTGTGCTGAGGAGCTGGCTCAGCCCAGCAGCTTGCCCAGTTGTTATTTTCCAATGTAGCTTCTGTGATGGAGGGAGTCCCCTCCTGAGCATGTGAACAGCTACTGAGACCCACGGGTGTGGAGGCGGAGGCCTCCCTCTGACTCCGTTTTCTTCTGTCCCATGCCTGTGGAACCTGCGGCATTCTCCTTCACAGCAATGATTCTTCAGGTCCCTCTCACCCTGGACCAAAGCCCACTGCTCCTTGAAGGCTTTACAGGAGTGGGAAGGGGAATGATTTGAGGGATGGGAGAAACTGGACCCCACCCCCACCCCATCTAGAAAGCAAGCACTAGATAAGCAACCTCATTTCTAATCTCATCATTCCAGTGGGGAAACTGAGGCCCCTAGATGACTCCAGCACCTTCAGTGTGGTGCCCCATCCCCTACTCTGTAATCATAGGGTCCTTGTGTCCCCAAAGCTCCAAGGGGCCTTGAAATCTGGCCAGTTTGCTTCTGCCTTCCCGAAGTTTTCTTAGGTCTAATCCTTGCTCTCTTGCTGTAACTAAAGCCTACTTCCACCTCTTGAATCCCCAGCAGGAAAGCCAGCCTGGTGCATACTTTGGAGTCAGAGAGATCCATATCTGGGCCCCAGGTCTGCAACTTACTAGGTCAGTTCTTCCCCTGTAAAGTGAGACTGTGGGACCCACTTCAGATGAGCTAACATATGGGAAATGCTCTGTAAGCACACCACCAATATCCCTGTGCCTGAGCTCCTAACCCTCCAAGCCCCTGAAAACACATGCACCTGAGAAACCCTGCTATCTCTAGATGCTCAGCAAACACAGCCTAATGGCTCTGTAAACAGCTGGCTCAAGGTTTGTTTCTGATGAGCTTAAAGTGCTTCCCACATGTCCTATAGTGAAAGAAGCTCTGGGCAAGTCCATGGGGTGAGACTAAAGGAGCGCAGGTCATTCTATCAAAAGATATGGGGAGGGGGAAGGCTAAGCTGTGACAAAGCGAGAGAGTGGCATGGACATATAGACACTACCAAATGTAAAATAGCTAGCTAGTGGGAAGCAGCCGCATAGCACAGGGAGATCAGCTCGGTGCTTTGTGACCACCTAGAGGCGTGGGATAGGGAGGGTGGGAGGGAGGGAGACGCAAGAGGGAAGAGGTATGGGAACACAGGTATATGTATAACTGATTCATTTTGTTATAAAGCAGAAACTAACACACCATTGTAAAGCAATTATACTCCAATAAAGCTGTAAAAAAAAAATAAGAATAAATAAAAATTTTTTTAAAAAGGCTAAGGTACTCTGCCACAGCTGTCACAGGCAGGGTGCAGGTCCCTGTGGCGAGCCGCCGCAGAGCCCAATGGAGCGGCAGCTGCGGAAGGAAGGATGTAGGCCAGGCACCCCCTATCACAGCCCATCACAGCTATGATTTACGTCATATTGATCATTTACAAAGCCCTTTTACGTTCATGTCCCAGGTAATCCCCGTAACCACCCTGTGAGGTGAGTACAGCGCAAAATGGAATCCCCATTTTACAGATTAGGAACTCGAGGTCCAGAAATGGGCAACGACTTGCCCACGTCTCCTGACTCCAAGACCAGCTCTCCTCAGGGCACCAGGCTGACTGTGGGTTGTTTAGATGTGGATGACTGGCAGATTGGGAACATCCCTTTCCTACAAGCTTTAAAATGGGAATGTCTAGACCCTATTCAAAGGTGGTACCACCCAGAGAAAGGGGGGTAGACAAAGTGACCTCTGGTATTGCCGTCCAGCCTGAGGACTAGGGGAGGGGGTATCTCTCCCAGGACCCACATTTGGGCAGTGATGACCCACCAAGAGAGGAGGTGAATCCTGACAGTGTCCCAGGTGACAGAGGAGGAGGTAACTTCTAGCTAGAGAGGTGCCGCCTTTTCTCTTCCCCTCACCCTTCTCAACTGCCTGGAGCCCCGGGGGTTAAAGCTTTCCTAGGGCTCCTCCGGGCCAGGTCCCAGCAGACCCTGCAGCTTAGGGTATCAGTTCTCATCTGTTTTTCTTGCTATTTTCTCCATGGTGGGAAAGGGCTGGACCCAGGACCTTGGCTGAGGTAGGGCTGGCTCTCACAGGAAGGGCTGCCTCTCAGAGCTGGGAGAAAAACCTACCTCTCCCTACACGTGGGAAAGAGAAGCAGAGGCTGCAAGTCCGAGGGTGCACGTGGGGTGGGGCGTGCTGAATGTGCCACAAACACTCGTCCCACCAAGTCATGGTCCAAGGCCTCATAACCCCCAGCTTTATAGACAGCCCTGCGAGAGCTAGCCAGAGAGATGGCTGTCCTCGGGAGTGTGCAGTCTCAGACAGACAAAGGGGAGGCAACAGAATGGAGGCACTGGAATACCAAGTGGAGCCCTGTCCACAGGCAAGCAGGGCAGGCAGCTCCTTAAAGATGTTGCTGAAGAGACCAGGGAGAGCCCTGCCCGCTCCTGTAGCTCCCACACAGTGCATAAAATCCCCCCATTGGTGAGATGTTCCTTTGGGTTAAGAATCGCCCTCTCTGTGTGTTATTTTTAAAGCCAAGATAACGCTGACTCCGTAGTATGAATTACTTTATTTGTCAGTATCTTCTTATTGATGATGAGAAAAATGAAAAGACTGGGTACCTAGAGTAGTTGGGGTGGCAGAGACTCCAAGAGGAAAAGGGAGAGCTTAAGGAAAGAGGTAGACGAGTCTCCTGTTGCCAAGAGCTGGCCTAGCTGAACAGACAAGTTTTTCATAATATAGCTGCTGCAACAATAAGTAAGTGTGGTTTAGAGGTCAAAGTTAGGGAAGGAGGGCTACAAATCCTGTACCCAAATAGGGCAAGGCAGAGGAAGCCTTTGCTACTTCCCTGGACACCTCGGCAGGGCTGCCATAGGAGGGGAGGAGGTCCTGGAGGCTAAGGGAGGGGGGATGTTCAAAAATAATAGTTAACTGATTGACAGCAATAATAACAATGCTAATAAAAGCTAACATTTATTGATGCTTTTCATGTGCTGGCACCAACTTTATAGACAGCCCTGTGACTTAGGCATTATTATGATTTTTATTCTCATTTTCTAATCGCAGTAACTGAGATTCAGATTATGAAACATGTCCAAGGTCACTCAGTGAGTAAGAGGTAGAGATGGAATTTCTAAGACTGAGATTTGTCCTAGTCCAAAGCCCATGAAGGACCCCAGCTCTGCCACTTTGGGAAGATGGAGGACAAGGGGGGCTCAGAGGGTGGAGGTCCAGTACAGAAGAAGGGAGTCATGGTGGACCTCCGCTGCTTCAGGTAACCCTCTGGACTGGGCAGCTCTGAAGATGGCAGCAGGCCTGCCTGGGAGCCTCCCTCCTCCCTCCAAGTCCAACCTCTTTTGTAGCCCTCAGACTGGTCTGTTCATGATCTGCTCAGCGGTTTAGTCGTCAGTGCTGGGGCAAGTAGGCAGCTGAGGCACCCTCCCTTTTCATTCATTAAACAGATATTCACGGAGGGCTCTTAGGTGCCCGGTTACAAGTGCCGGGTTCAGGAATATCGAAGAGAACAGGCTTTCAGGAAAGTAACATTCTAGAGGCAGGGGATAAACCAATAAACAGATTGTTTGAGACCTACCAGGTGAAATAAATAGGACACCCTGAGAGCGAGTGGCTGGGCATGGAGTGCCGCTGACTTAGGTTGGGTACGTGCTCAGGACAGCCTCTCTGGGGAGGAGACACTGAGCTGAGAGGGACATGATCACCGAGGGCAGCCAGGCATGAGGTACCAGCAGGCAAAGTCCTGAGGCCCGAGTGGCTCAGGGAGCAGAGCAGCTATAGTGGGGGCTTCCCGAGAGTGAAGGCAAGGGCCAGGGCGGGGCCGCCTGGGCTGGGCAGGCCACACGAAAGTTTCCAAGGTTTTATTCTTGTGCAGGGAAAGCCATTGTAAGCAAAGGAGTAATCTCCAATTTCTGTTTTTAAAAGATACTTCGGGCTGCGGTGTGGAGAGTGTGTTGTGTGCAGCAGGGGAAGCAAGAACACCGTGGGGAGAGCGTATTTCAGCCATCCAGATAAGAGGCGAGGTGGTGAGCTCTCGTGGGTGGCAGTGGGGAGTGGGGAGGAGTGCCTGGCTGTCAGATGTGTTTGGGAACAGAGCCAACAGGACCTGTTGCTGAGTTTGGATGTCCAGGTGAGAGAATGCACCATCAGGATGACTCTCATGTTTTGATCCCGACCACTGAAGGGAGAGTGGGGCCATTCACTGACCCTGACCCTGACCCCTCTCTGGCCAGGGGCCCTTCCCCTACTCCCAATCCTGTTGCACTCACTCAGGAAGTCCAGACCACACTACTGGACACTTCTTTGTGTGCACCTCCCACCTGGGGCCTTTGCACTTCCTGCTCACCTCCCTGAGAGGGCTGGGAAGGCTCCTTCCCCCACGTCCAGATCTCAGCTTAGATGTCACCTCCTCAGAGGAGATTCCCTGGCCACCCTGCAAAAGAAGCCCTTCACTCCATAGCCTTCTGCTGTTTTTAATTCTCTTGATAGACCTTATCACTTCCTGACTCTCTGAATCCATTCATCTACCCCCCCCCACACAACTGCTTCCTCTCTCGTTTAGATATAGATATAAATATGTAGGTGTTTAGGAATTAATTATCTGTTTCTCTCCAGTGGAATGTAACTCCATTAGGACAGAGATTCATTTTGCAAGTTCACCAACTGTGTTCCCAGTACCTAGAAAAGTACTCAATAATTATTTGTTGAATGAATGAGTAAATAGACGTAAAAATGGATACATGAATCCATATATCCATTTATTCAATCATTTATGATTTATTCAATGACAAATACATTTTATTCAATGATAAATAAATAAATGATAAATAAATAAAAATGATAAATTAAAAAAAATTATTCGATCATTCATGATTAATTGAGGACCTACCATGTGAGTACGTCAGGGAACCACAGGTAAGGATTAAATGGTAGGTGTTCAATTAGAGACAGTCAGATTAGAAAGGCATAGCTGAAGTCTTAGAAGCAATTACAGTGCCCTGGATGAAAAAAATCTTTCCCCTGTTCATTACCCACTGGGCTAGAAGCTGTGGGGATCTGCTGCTAAGTCAGATAACTACTGGTCCCCTACTTAAGTCCTGTGACATAAGGTTGCTCTGATGAGGGCCCCTTATGAGAGGTATGAGTGAGTGCCACCAGGCCACCAGCCAGCCTCCAGCACATCTATGGCAGCCCTGAGCCCCGGCTCTGTCCCTGCATACTGTGAGACCAGCAGAGGCTACCCCGGGCCAGAACTAGCCTCCCCAGAGTCTTCCAGAGCAGCATTTCCAACTCAAGCTAAGCCCCAGCAGGAGCCATGAGCCTGCCTGAGCTCTCCATTGGTCCTTTGCTTCATGAAGAGGCCCCTTTCATGGGTGGGATCAAATCCAGTTGGAGGCCTGACTGCACAGAGGTGTGTCCTCTGTCTGCCTACAGCCTCACGGGAGGGCTCTTCCTGGACACCACTGGGGACTGACTTTTAGGCTGACTCTGAGGACATGAACAATAAGCCTCCTTAGAACAGGCAAAGCTCAGAATGCCATCAGGTGGTGAACACACCAGGGGACCGAGGCAGGAAAGATGCATTTGACAGAGAAAAGAGAAGGGGGGCAGGCGGCATAGAGATCCGCAAAAACTCTCTTTGGTGGACCAAGAACTGACCAACGGAGGAAGGTGCTCAGAGAAGCTGCTCCATCACTGTACAAACAAGACTGGAGTGTGCTGGTCCTGAAGCTGTATGTCCTCAGCTTCCCCTCCTTGCCCTGCCCTGCTCTGAGTCGCGGGGGAGGGCGGCTGACCCCTGCAGGCTGCATTTCCCAAGCTCCTGGGTCGCTGGGTTCATGGAAGGCATTGGAGTGCTGGAGGAAGGAGGTGGAAGGATATTTCCACCCCCCTCTCTCTGTCACAGATGGGTCTCAGGCAGCGGTTATATCTCTTCCTTGGCTCTACCTCCCACCAGCCAGGACCCCTATGGTTTCAGCGTCCACTAGCCCCCTGTAGCCCCTGGGCTCCAGGACCACCTCCTTCCTTTGCCCTTCAGCCTAGGGGTAGCTTCCTGTTGTTGCTAATGTCTGAGTTACCTCACTATCCCCTATTTGACTTCTTAGATGCTTCATCACCTGTGTGACCAATTCCTGGCATTAAAAGCCCTCAGCTGTAAACGCCTAAGCGATTTCCGTGTTCCTGGTTAGATCCCAATGGTTCAGGAGTGAAGCTGGAGCAGGAAAAATTGAATGTAGTTATCACAAAGAACTCCCTCCTCGAGGGATGAGAGAACTGACCGGACGCTTAATAAATATGTGTTGACTCAAAAGAAGAGAGAGAGAATCCACAGGATGGGTTTGGAAAAGGCTAAACATGGCTCTGTTTGAAGGCAGGGGTGATGAAGTGTCCTGTGAACTGCTGAGACCAGGGCAGGGTCCTCAGGCCTGGCTGTCCCTGTTTCTTGTCACCAAGTCACTGGGCATGCGGCTGGGTAGGGGACCGGAGCATGTCTGCATCTTTCTGCAATGGGCAGTTTGGATAGTCTGGGACTGAACCCTCCATCTTCCCTTCCCACTTTCTTGCCTTGTAAGAAGGAGCGATATTCCACAGCTCTGGTGACCTCCTTCCTTGCCTCCCTCCTTATCATTGATCTCAGCTAGTTGTAACTGGAAACTTGGATCTCAAGACCAGGGAAGTAAGGCTTTAGGACTATAAACCACTTCCTTCAGAGAAATTCTCCCTCTCAAAGGAAACAGGAAACCGGATACAATCAAAGGCACTGGGCACACTCCAGGGGCCAAATATTTAACGGTAACATTCCCCGGGGGAGTCTGGATCAGGGACCGTGGGGAGGGACTTGGATGTCTGGGTCCTAATAATCCTGCCTTGAATCTTGCTTGCTTCAGGACCTGTGGCATCACCCACCAACTCTAAATATCAGTGTCACCAATCCCCAAAAGGGGGATCCATTGGACACCCTCAAGGCTAGTTTGCAGAACTATAGAGAGCGGGCCCAGACACTGAACTCCTTGAAAGAAGAGAGCTGGATAAATTCGTTAGGCTAGTAGCGTAATGGGCCTTGGAAATAACTCCTGGTCACGTTCTGAGGACAAACAACTCAACAGCCTGGTGGGAAAAACAATTATGTCTATGTATGTGACCCAGTAGCGTCCTCTATTCTGAACGTCCTCTATTCTCCCTGCTTCAGATTCAGAGCCCCTTCCTTGAATCTGGGAGTGAGCAGAGAAAACATAGCCCCTGACCTAAAGGAGTTCTCCATCTGATGGGGAAGGTATAGCCCCTGAGCAGAGGGAATGCCCAGTCTGATGGGAGAGCAGCCCAGGCTAAATAAAACATATGAGGCCAAAGTTCCTGGCGTCAACCCCAGACTGAAAGGTGGCACAGGTAACTGACATTGCAAGTTCTACCTCAGGCCTGTGTGCCTGTGACAAAGCCCCTCTCCTCTCTGGTTGCATCCTCTCATCCTTACAAAGAGGGGTTGGGATTTGTCCAGTGCACCTGATCCAGAGGAGGCTGCAGGGGGTAGTGTAGGGAGGGAGGTTCTCAGGTTTGGGGAAGGCATATTTTCAAAGTATACTTGCCTACAATCCCCAACCCTTTCCCGCAGTCTGGGGCATATCAGAATGTCCCCACACAGGCAATGGGAGGCCCAGGGACTGCACTTTGACACAATCCCCTAGGTAATTTTGAGATGCAGCTACCTCCTCCCCAGCCCCAGTCCTCTAACTCCTGAGACCAGTGCAGCCCCACATCCCAGTGACAGGGTGGTCTTCAGGGAGGAGGGTGTCTGACCTGAACTGTAAACTCAGGACAACTGGACCCAGACCTCAGCATTCCTGGCCATTTCCTGCTCTGAGATTTGATTCTCTCCAGCTCTTGGGGTAAGGCCAGGATGGTGAAAATACCAAGGGCAAATTACCCCACCTGCTGTGGGAGACTTTCTGACTCATTTGGCAGTATGGAAAAAAATTTTCCTGTCTGCATATGGATTTAATGACCTACGAGTGGCTGGCGCAGTGAGGCCTTACTGGGATGACCACTGTAGTAAAGGGGGCCAAATTTCTTTTCCAGCTAAGTGGAAAGACCTGACATTATAGGAAAAGGGAGCTGATTGAATCATTCCCCAGCAGCCTCTCTGGTCTTTGCAGACAGTGGTCACTTTTAAGAGGTGGCAGGGAATCCTGCAGCCTGGCTGACACATCAAGAGGGTGAGGGCAGGAGGGAGCTGGAAATGTGCAGAGCTCCCCAGGCTTGAGAGAGCAGGGGGCCCACGCTGCCCATCAAGGTGCCTGCAAGGAGAGCAATGACATGAGGACCCCCAGAGCAGGGCAGTCCTCCCTTGGAGCACCTCACTGTGGTGGGAACCAGCAGACCTCGGTTCTGGTCCAGGCTTTGTTGGGAGGGAATGAGCTGGCCTTGGGTGAAACTCCTCTCCTTTGGGGGCATCTCTATCCTCATCTGGATAATGTAGGACTGAATGAGATGTTTCCCAAGCTCTGGCAGGTCAAGTTCCCCTCTTCTGAAATGTGTCAGATCATCTTATACGAAGAGGTGAGCTTGGCACTAGTGGAGGGAGGGAACACCAAAAACCAGTTTGGGGATGGGGATCCCAGGGGCAGTAGTTGAGAGGCACCTACAACTCCCCAGAAGGGAGTCCCCCCTCTAAGGATTTCATGCTCCAGCTATGTGCCCCATGGAGAGGAAGATGGGAAGCAACATGGAATGGAAAGAGAAATAAATACTTGTTGTGAGTGAATGAATGAAGGAATGAATGAAGAGTGCTGCGGAGCCAGATCTGAGTTCAAGCTGTGGCTCTCCCAGTTAACAGCTTGTGGCCTTGACCAAGTAAAAATTCCTTGAGCCTTGCTTTTGTCCTCAGCATAACGGCACAAGAAGACTTGCTTGGCAGGCTCACTGGGGCCATGAGGCCCCTCTGTGAATAGTGGCAGCTGGTGTCTAGTGTTATCACCACCCCTCTCCCAAGGATGTCCCCGACTCCCCCAGAGAATACAGTCAGCTCCTGAAGAGATACAAAACAGGTTGCAGTGACACAGACAAACAAAAAGTTATTTGTTTCACTTTGGAAAGACTGGTCACATGGCTTTAGTATCCATTTTGCACTCAGCTCTCCTACCTAACTCAACCCTGGTACAGAATTGGTCTGTGTTCCCTGGTCTGTCTGCCTAGCATCTGAGTCTTGGGTGGGGAGCAGATAGGGATGTGGGAGCTCGCTGAGCCCAGCACAAACCCCACACAGGGCCCTGGTGAGGCCACACTTCCTGGCTAAGCGCAGTAAAGCTCTCTTGAGTAAGTGGCCAGTGTAGAGACTGGAGACAGGCGAGGCGGACTCAGGGGGAGCTCGTGATGCCCCTTCTCCCACCTCCCTTCTGCATATCTCCTGGCCCGTCTGGAGCCACAGAGTACTCAACATCTGAAGGCCTGTTTCCCTCTAGGGACGATGATCCAACTCTGGCCAGAGAGACAGTATATAGATCCCAGAGCAGCCCAAAGGCAGTGGTCCACTGAGAGCCAGACAGCAGGCCCAGTGCCCTAGTGCCCAGAGCCTGGAGTCACAGGGGCTGGCTTGGGGGACAGGGATGCTTGCCCTGAGGAGGCAACTGCTCTCATAGGGCTTGGGGTCTTTCTCTGCTTTAGCTGCCTGGGCCTTCAGGGCTCCCTAAAGTTCATAGCCTCTAGCCCTCTATTCTAGAAAAGATGCAACAGATGGCAGGATGTGGGAGGAGGACAGAGAAGGCAGGGAGACTTTTGTCCTCTTTCTAAAGAAAGGTCCCACCTTCACCCTCAGGCCTCCCTCCATTCCATCGCTTGTACTTTTACATCAGAAAGTCCTACCCAGGGGCTTCCCTGGTGGCGCAGTGGTTAGGAGTCTGCCTGCCGATGCAGGGGACACGGGTTCGTGCCCCGGTCCAGGAAGATCCCACATGCCGCGGAGCAGCTGGGCCCATGAGCCATGGCCGCTGAGCCTGCACGTCCGGAGCCTGTGCTCCACAACGGGAGAGGTCACAACAGTGAGAGGCCCGCACACCACAAAAAAAAAAAAAAAAAAAGAAGAAAGAAAGTCCTACCCAGGATCTAACTTCAGTCCCTCTTGCTACACCACAACCCAAGGCAGTACTGCTCTTGGGACCTGGAAGAAGTTGCAGTCATATTCTCCCAGGTCCTGGACTTTCTCCGCACTTCACATCCAGGTTGGTGGAGTTTGGAGCCCAGATAACAGTGGTAAGAACCCCAGCACCCAGCAGTTTCCCATCATCCCTCCTTGGTGCCTCTTGTTGCTTTCTGTGTCTTACGTCCCAACACATGCCTATTCACTGAGCCCCACAGCGTGCAGGAACATTTACATGAAGCTGCAGGCCAGGCCCAACCCAGGAACCAGTGCAGCCACTCAGGTAGCAGCACGCAGAAGAGTTTAGCAACAGCTATCAGCCCTGAGCCCTGCCCCACCCTGCCCCTCCAACGCCCTGCATTTGCTGCAGGTTTTCCTCCTCTTTTCTGCCCCAGCCCCAGAGATGAGCTGGGGATAAGGGGGATCCTGATGCAGTGGAAGGTGGGGAAGCACCCAGTCTTGCCCAGGTAGATACAGGCTGGGCATAGAGTCCCCTGCCCAGGACAGGACGCAGCAGGATCCCCTGGATCAAGGTGGGAGCTGATGCCCTCCTCTTCCCCATGTGGGGCAATCAGTAAAATTATTTGTTTCCTCCCTGAGCATATAACTGCCAACCCCCCAAGAGCAGGAGTCAGGTCTGGCTCAATGTTGTATTCCTAGCACCCACTGTGGTATCTGGTACACAGTACGGCACACAATAATATTTTTAGAAAGGAAAATAGATTCATATAAAATGCTCAATTAAAACCAGAGAAGGCGGAAAAGAGAAGGTAGGGGAGAAACAAACAACAAACCCAATGAATAGAAAAGTTACCAACACGGTAAATATTAATCCAATGATATCAATAACCACTTTAAATGTGAGTAAAGTAGGAAGGAGGGTAAGAGGAAGCCACTTTGAAGCTTTTTGCTTCTCTCCACAACATCCCTCCTGGCAGGTAGAAGACCCTGCACCCAGCCCACCCAGATGAGGGACCTTCCATAGAATCCTTGAGATTTCCATTCCAAGTTTCTGTCCCAGTCACCCAGTCACTTTCCATTATAAGTCATCCAGCTTAATACGTTAAGCCACTTAATTAGGTGGTTCCAACTACAAGACCAGCCCTTCCCCTCACAGCCGTCCCTGGGTGGAAGTAGGGAACGGTCTATTCTCAGGGAGCTGCCCTACACCCCTGTGATTTGCGCCAGGATAACGGAGCAGCATGGAGCCGCTGGCAGCATCCCAGAGCAGGGGTCTGGAGAGGCAGCTTCTCTGAGCATTGATCAATGACCATATTTTCAGTCACTTCTGCCACTCTGCAAAGCCCAATAAATCACTTACATCTGCCACGACCCTCGATGCGGGAATCTCACATTAGGACGTATGTGGGAGTGGAGGAAGCTTATTATATCCAAACCTTTTTTTCCCATCCACCATTCACAAAAACGTCAAAGTGCTGTGCTCAGAGCCACAAAAAAGAAAATGCAGATTGCTGACAATAATGGGCCTTGGGGACTCAACCAGGAAAGAATCAGGTAGGACAGGCACTGCAGGCACAGGGTGGGGACACCAAAGTGGCCTCCCTCACCCAGCTGATATTAATACCAACAATATGGGCCATGTGGAAGGTCCAACTCTAGGGTCCCCAACTTTCAAATCCCACAAAGGCCTGACCACCCAAAACTCTCCCTCTCTGACCTCCATAGCTGGTACCCACTATCTCCAACAGCGTTACACCAGTTGGCCGAGGAAACAAAAGGCTCCAGATAACACAACACTGGCAGGCGTGTGACAGGCATTAGAGGGCCGGGGTTCTAACCAGACTCAAACTTGCTGTGTTAGCAGATTACATCACCTTTCAGAATCTTAGCTTCCTTATTCAAAATGGAGCTGATATCTGCCTAGCCCACCTCCCAGTGTTCCTATAGTAACCACTTGGCATTGAGCTTTACATACAGTCTCTCCTTTCCTCTTCCCACAATCATCTTAGGGGGGAGGCGGCATCTCCACAGATGAGAAGACTGGGTAACTCTCTCAAGGTCACAGAGCTGGTGGTCAGAATTGGAACTGCAACTCAGGTCAGCTGCGTCCCAAACCAGGGTTTTGTGTTTCACACAATAATATCCCCATGAGGCTGTGAGGACTTTGAGAATAGGGACTATAGTCTTATGTTCCCCAGTACCCCTTATTGTCCAAGCTTCTCAGACTGCAATGTGTGTGAGAAGCAAGGCCCAATGGCATTCAGCCTAATGCTGGCCCAGAAGTAACCCTCCCCACCCTTGTTTGGGGAGAAGCCTGTCTGAGGAGCCCAGAAAAAGGAAAGGCATTGTCTTGGACCCTGCAGGAAACAGGAACTCAAATCCCTGCCAGGTCCCTTGCAAACCACCTGTGTGACTTGTTTCTGTTAATGGACAGCCACCTCCACCATATGGAGAGAGGAAAGGCAGGGAGCCAGGGTGGGAGAAGGGAAGGCAAGAGGCTCCCCACCTCAGCAAAATGATAGTGGGGTGCACAGCTCTCCTCACAAAGCATTTCAGCTTGCCTGATAGACAGGGCAGATTCTGTTGTTGCCATTTTTTTTTTTTTTTTTTTTTTCTTTGCGGTACGCGGGCCTCTCACTGTTGTGGCCTCTCCCGTTACGGAGCACAGGCTCCGGACGCGCAGGCTCAGCGGCCATGGCTCACGGGCCCAGCCGCTCCGCGGCATGTGGGATCTTCCCGGATCGGGGCACGAACCCGTGTCCCCCGCATCGGCAGGCGGACTCTCAACCACTGCACCACCAGGGAAGCCCCTGTTGTTGCCATTTTACAGAGGCCCAAGAAGGTTCAGTGAGTGCCCAAGGCTATAGCTTGGCTGATTAGTGTTTGAGCTGAGACTGAACCCAGGTTCCTCTGAACCTGGCCCAGTGCTCTTTGCGGCATGCATGCTACCTGTGGGTGGCAGAGAAGGTCTCCTGGACTCCCTCACAACACTCAGCCCTAGGACCCAGCCCAGGGTCGGCTGGGCTGCCTCTCTAGCCCACCTCCTCCATTCTCACTTCCACGGACCCCATGGGATTATTTCTGCTGCCATGATGTTAGCAACACCTCCTGATTTAGCTTCCCTGCACTTGTGATCGAGGTAGCTGTGCAAATGAGCACATGCAGGCCCTAGAACCTGAGAGAAAGCAGGCAGGGCCTAAAGGAAACCAGAGGGCAGGTCAGGCCAGGCCTGTGCCCACTAGCAGCCTCTGTCCCAGAAATCTCAGCCCTCTTAGCTCGGCCTGTGCCAATTTCTCTTAACTGCAAAATCTTGTGTTCTGCCTCCATCTTAGCCTAGAAGCTCTCTGAGGACAGGGGCTGTGGTTCCCCACAGTCTGGAAATCCCTGAGGAGAGTGGCTGGGTTAGTGGGTATATCACAAGCAGCATTCACTTTGGTATCTGGTAAGCTGGTACAAATCCCAGTTTTGCTAATTACTAGCTGGATAACTATTTTCCAGTTCCTTTACCTCCCTGGTTCTCTTATTTCTTTATTTGTAAAAATGGTGTCGATGCCAGCCTTGCAAGGCTAAATAAAATGAAATATGCTACCAAAGAAGGCACTCATCACTGTTCCTGACATGGAGGGGACACTCAGCATGCAGGTACTCCCTCTGCCCCAAGACCACATGTCTCCTTCCTCAGGATCCTCTCCTGTCAGGCAGCCCCTGGACTCATGGAGGAGCTTGAAGCAGAGGGGGACTGTACCCAGAACAGTGACAGAGCACACCTCACCTGTGTATACGGCTCTATGCACCTCCAAGCCGTGCCACGGCCACTTCCCCAGGTGGAGCTCACCAACATTAGGCCATGGCATGCATGTAAAGGAACCTCTCAAGCCACAGTTGAGGGTGGCTGTATTAACTGTCTGCCCCAACCGCGACAGAGACAGAGAGACACACGTGTGCATGCCGCTACCCATCCATCGTCTTCCCTCCCATGAAACGGCAGGAAAGGGGAAGAACAAGCCCCTGTGATACTGGAGAGAGATGGTGGGCTTACATTATTTTCACGTGTAATCCCCTCAACAATCCAGTGAGGAAGATGCCATTATTTCCATTTTACACGTGTAAAACTGAGGCTCAGAGAGTTTGGGCAAGATCATAGAACAAGTAAGTAGCAGAGTCAGGACTGGGAGACCAACATTGCCAGCCTGACGCCTAAGGCAATCAGAGCTCTGTGCCTCTCAGCGTCCCTTCTTTCCTGAGACTCAGCACACACACTGCGCGCTGGATCCTTGCAGCAGCCCTGAGAAGTCAGGCAGGGACTGTGCGTCCCCTTTGCTGAGGAACATGCAGCGCCGGGGAAGTGAGGTGGCTTGTCCAAATGGGTACAGCGGCAGACAGTTCCAGCCTCTGAGTTCCGGCTCCGGGTCTCTCTCTGTACTGGGTGAATTCGGGGATCAGGTCTCCCTGGTTTGGGAGGGGGTTCCCCTGTTCTTGATTCTCCTCCCAAGTGTTTCCCTTGAACATTTTTTTCTTTAAACCTTGACAGTAGACCGAGCTCAGACTCAGGCCATGCTCTGACAGGAAGACTGCGGCCTAGAGAATGGCCCCTCCTTGCCTGCGTGGACTTCAGCGGTGGGAGGTGACAACCGCTCCTGTGCAGACCCCTTGAGGCCCTGGAGCTGCCCATCATGGAGGAGTTAAAGCCCAGCAGTAGCCTGCACATCCAGTCGCTGTGAGTTCCCTCCCCACCAGGCCCAAGGCGCCCGCCCACCTCGTGTGGTCAGGGAGCTGCTGGTGTGGAGCCTCCACTCCACTGAGTGCTGGAGATGCAGCACCGTCTCCCAGCAGCCAGGAGAGCTGTCTACAGCTCGAGCAGGTGGTAGACAGTGTGGCACGACACCCGAGGGGGAAGAGGGAAGAGGTTTTCTCTTTAAACGTCAGCTCCAAAGACAAACTCAGCCCCTCTGCCAGGCGTGCGGCAGCACCCACTTCCTGATCCTTCTTACTTCCCGGTGACAGTTGTGTCTGTCTCTCGGGTCTCTGCTCCACTCATGTACCCACAGCCCGGCAGCCAACATTAGCTCCTTCTGCCACCTCCATGCCAGGCCAGCTCTTGGGCGGTACTCTGCAGGCCAGACGACAGCTTGGGGTGGGGGTTTGGGAGCCTCCCCACACACACCCAGAACCAACTCATGCCTGAACAATGCAGCCATTTTCCTCTTCTGAGAGCACTCCTTTATAGACAACTCTCTGCAGTAGGGATAAGGAATTGTGCCCATTCTATAGGTGTGGAAACTGAGACCCAAAGAAGTAAGTGATTTACCCAAAATCACCAAGCAGTAAGGTTGGAGTCAAGGCTCAAATGCAGGTCTTTTCATTCATCCATTCAATTGTTCATTCAACAATTCCAGTTACACTTACATGTTGTGTGACTAATAATAAGTTGTTTAACCTCTCTGAGCCTCAGCTTCCTCAGAAAATGTGGAAAATAGGAATATATTATTACTATTAGAAAACACTATTAGTGCCTCTTCATAAAATTGTGCAAAGATTTAAATAAGAGAATCCACATAAAGTATTTCGCAAAGACCTAGCAAACGTTAGGTGTTCGAGAGTCACTTGCTACTATTACCGTTCACTTATTGGTCAGGCATCAGATACCAAAAATGGGCAGAAACCATGCTGGGCACTGTGAAGGAGAGTTGAATAGGCTTGGACCCCACCCTCAAGTTGCTCACAGGCCAGTGAAGGAGGTTACCTCGGTGCAATCTGACAAGGGCTGTGTTACAGGGGAGCATGGGGAGCTGTAAACACACCAAAACAAGGAAGGTTTCTGGGAGGAGGTGTCATCTGAGTTGACTATTAACGAATGAGTAGGAATTAGGAAAGAAAAGGGAACAGATTTCTGAGCGGTGTGTGTGTGTGTGTGTGTGTGTGTGTATGTGTGTGTGTGTGTGTGTGTGTGTGTTAGACATGGTCTTAGATGTTAAACATCCTTCTTTCATCTTTCTCCTCAACTCCAATGACTGGACAGGTTAAGATATAACTGGCTAGGAGGCAGGGAAGGTGAGTTTTGAGCACAGGTAAAAGGTGGGGTGGGGTTGAGTATCCTAGGCTGGGGGAGTAACCTTGGCCCTGTGTGCTTGTGTGTGGGCCAGGCTTGCTCAGGCCTCCTGCTGCGTGGCAGTTGGTAAATTGTCAGTCTTGCCCAAGAGACTGTGGGTCTGTGCCATTGAGGGCAGGACTTGTGTTGTCAGAACACATTTCTTAACTTGAACATATAAACTGTGTTCCTACGTCAAGGAGGATTAATGGTGGGGGGAGGGCATGAGGATTGGGTGGGGCACAAACAGGAAAGAGATTAGCCTTGTTGGGACTCTTCCCAACAAGGCCTTGCATGAGGGACTGGGATGGGCGGGGGCGGGGTGAGCAAGCAGAATTGAATGAAAGGTCTGAAAACCCAGGATATAATTTTTTGACCTTTAAAAATAAGAAGCTATAGCTCCCTACACACACACACACACACACATACACACACACACACACACACACACACACACACACACACAAAGAGCCTGAAGCCACCGTGGCCTCCTGTCATGATTACAGGTGATGACGGCAGAGGGAAGGTGTCATGCCTTCACACCCCTCTCTGGCTTGCTGGCTGCTCCCAGACTGTCAGCCGCTGAGCCTGACAGAGCCGCTGAGTGGTTTCTGCGTCTCTCCCCTGCCCTTGCTGGGCCATCTGAGGACGGCAGCCCCAGGAGTCCATAATGTGGGGTATGGGGTGCTGTATTTACTCTGCAGAGGGTGGGCCACCATGGCAGGTGTGTCTGCTGAGCACAGCAAGTCCCCAAACACACCGCACGTCTTCCTCCCCAGAGAGGATTTACGGAGCTGCCAGCCCCCAGCGGAGCCCTTGCTTCGGCTCCCTCAGAGGCCAACCGTCCAGGAAGGGCTGGACAAGGCCTTGGGAAGACAAGCAGAGCTCAGGAGGGACTATTCACACCCTTTCCTCATAGAAACAGGAGCACGGGGACCAACAGGAGCTGAGCTGGGGGTCAGGAGGCCAGAATACTCCCCCCTAACTTGCCAGGTAAGCTTGAGCGAGACCCTTTACTCCTCTCATCTCCTGGGGACGTTTTAATGAAATAACCCTTCACTCTCCAGTACCTGCGTTTGCCCTCTGTGGGTGAATGTAAAATTTCCAACTAACTTCTTCTCTACCCGGCTACTCAGTCTGCCCCACTAAGGCTTCCTTCCCCCCACAGACACTGATTCAGCCACCTACTGAGTGCCAGCCAGGCATGTGTTGTTAGGTACTGAAATACAATGAGCGAGGCAGATGGAGAGAACCACACCCTTCTCTCACAGAGTACGCAACTCATCTCGATGAGGACTTGTCCCAGTGGAACTACAGTGGCCACACAGCAAGTGGTATGTGAGAACCAAGTTTGGATTATTTGACGATAGTAACAGTCCCCATTTACTGAGTGCCTACTATGTGCCAGGCTCTTAATGTATCTCATCCCTAAGCCTCATTACAACCTTTAGAGGAAGTATTAAGAAGCCTGTTTTGCAGAAGAGGAAATGGAGGCTCAGAAAGGTTAGGTAACTACTCCAAGATGACACAGTTCCAAGTACCTGAACTTACTGTCTGGGGAGACCGCCCTTACCCTTCATTCGACTCGCATACCTCCATAAAGCAGGGGGAGAGAGATGTGTCTCTGAAAAGGTGATCGTTAGAAATATCTGGGGTAAAATAAGTCATGGGAATGTAATATACAGCATAGGGAATATAGTCAATAATAGTGTAATAACTTTGTATGGTGACAGACAATAACTAGACTTATCCTGGTGATTATTTTGTAATGTATAAAAATATGAAATCACTATGTTGTACAACTGAAACTAATATTGTAAGTCAATTATACTTCAATAAAAAAATGAAACAAAAAATCTGGGGTAGAGGGGCTTTTTTTCAACAGACCTTTCCCTCTGGTGCCCCCAAGAGAATCACTGCCTGGGACATTGCATTCTAGCTGGGTGGGTGTGCATCAGAGCTCTTGGTTCCGTTGGGCTAGAAAAAAAGGGCTAAGAAGTCGCTCTTGCTCTGCTGTAGTCTCGGCCCCTGCTCTCCCAGGGGTGGGAAGCAGAGAATTGGAAGCCTGTGGACTCTGAGAGCAGGCTGCATGGTGAGAGCTGCAAGGTCTGGCCCTCAGGTTCTGCACCAACCTCACCAACTGCACTGCGAAGCTTTCTCTGCTACACAAGGCAAAAGATAGTTTCTGCACAGAAGAGCTGACAGTGCTCCACCAAACAGTCCAGAGCGACAGAGACCCTGTCCCCGTGTGCCCTATGCTAGCCTTGGGGCTCCCCCGGCCCTCCTGCTTTGCCCATCAGGGCTAGGCTGGAGCCGATACTTGATAACTGCCTGCTTATTGATTGACCATCTTCTCTGCTGCATTAGCTGAAACTGGGCCACCCAGTGCCCAATATAGCAGCTGTGAGAGGACCCTGCTGAGGAACTGGGGAGGAACGACCACTGTGCAGGGGATTAACACAATCCCCAGTGCCAGGCCACTAGTGGGTTCCAGCGATGAGGGTGGGAAATGAGGCTGTGAAGGCACAGAGCATCCAGGGAGAGTGACCACCTGACTGAGGATGGGTAGAGAATTGGGGGGCCTTAGCTATCACAGAAGCTACTGTGTCTCATTCTGAATAAAGCCTGGCAAGAAGGACGAACCCCCAACTCTGCTGTCTCCTTCTGGAAGCTTTAGGGAGCCCAAAGCCACATGTCCTTATTGCTGTGGTTTCAGCCTAAGGAAGCCAAAAGCCTGCTGAGAAGTGAGGTGGGAACAGTAGATGGGGCAGCTGGAGGCACCCAGGAAACTTGCTGGATATTTGAAGGACTCCTTCTTTGGTGCTGCATGAGGCAAAAGGGGGCCCATCTGTTGGACCACATGAAGGGACAGAAGCTGGGGAACGAGCAAGAGAGAGACCACTAGTGGACCCACCACTATATCACTACCACTTGAGTACCTACTAGGATCTGAATCTTCTCCCCATCCCTCCCTTCCCCACCCTTCCCTATCTCCAGAAATGGCACCGCATCCACCCTGTGGCATCAGCCTTAATCCTGGGGAGTCATACTTGATCCTTCTCCTACTCTGTACATCCAGTCCATCACCAGTTGGTTCTAACTCTAACATGGAATAAAACCTATTTGGTTGTGATATATTATCCTTTTTATGTGTCACTGGATTTGATTTGCTAATATTTGGTTAAGGACTTGACATTTTAAAAATGTAATCTGGATAATGTCATTCCCTGCTTAAAGCACTCAAAGGCTTCAGTGTGTACCTAGAATCCTATCCAAACTCTTGACCATGAACCACATGGCCTATAAGGCCCTACCTTAGTCCTTGAGCCCTGTGAGAGCTAGACTGACACAGGGTTTAGAGAAGCCAACAAGGGCCAGGCACAGTCAATTCCAGGATGGCTTCCTTCCTCAAATACTTCTCAAGTTGTAATTGTAGTTACCTCCTTGTTTATCTGTGTCTTGGCTCTCTCCCAGCTAGTCTCTAAATTTCATGAGGGCAGGGACCAGGACCGACTTCTTGGCCATGATAAGATACCTAATGTCTGGCATGGAGTCTGGTGCTTCTGAATTAGTGAAGGAGTGAACTTGCTGCCTCCTCCATGCCTGGGCCTGTGCATCTGAACACTCAAATTTATCACCACGAACTTCAGGTGGGCCCTTAACGCTGCCTCCAACTATACTAGACTTTCTGAGTCTAGCCTTTCTCCTACTTCCTAAAGAATTATTTCACACTTGCTACTCTCTCCATCACCTCCTCCCTCTCAGCTGATGACCTCGCTTCCCACCTCACTAAGAAAACCGAAACACTCCGAAGAGAACGTCACCTACCAGCACCCACATACCCTGCCTTTCTGCCTCTTGGATGATCTCCAGGCTTCTCTAAAGCCAATCCCTCTGTGTTTGCCCTAAGTCCCAGCCCTGCTTGCCTAAACAAGGACATCAATCCAGAAATTCTATCCTTTGCCCTATCATTAGTTTTGCACTCTCTACTAGATGGTCTTAGTCAGTACACAGACATACTAATGTCCCTTCTTCGCAAACAGCAAAGCAAAATGCCTTGTTTCCACTTCTCCTGACAGCTCTTGCCCCATGCCTTTACGCTCTGCAACAAAATACCTCAAAAAAGTAATCTATGCCAGCTGTTTTCAATTCCATTCCTCCTCTCTCCTGAGCCCTCTCCAAGTAGACTTTCTGCTCCTACCACTATTAACATTGCTCTTGCTAAATCCAATGGTAATTCTCAGTCCTCACCTCACTTGACCCATTGGCAGCCCTTGACAGTCAATCTCTTGCTCCTCCTTCATATACTCTCTACTTGGCTTCTAGGACACCACACCTGGGGCTCTGGGTTTCTTCCAATATCTGTAGCTCTCCTTAAGTCCCTTTTGCTGGTGCTTCATCATCTCCCCAGACTCTCAATGCTCAGTCCTTGGTCCTCTCCTCTGCTTTCTTAAACTTTTAAAAAAAATTTTGTACAATTTGGAAAAGTTACTTTCCATTTACAGTTATTACAAAATATTGGCTATATTCCCCACGTTGTACAATACACCTTTAAGCCTATGTTACACCCACTCCCCTACTCCTATATTGCCCCCACCCCTCCCACCCCCCGCACTGGTAACCACTGGTTTGTTCTCTATATCTGTGAGCCTGCTTCTTTTTTGTTACATTCACTAGTTTGTTGTGTTTTTTAGATTCTACATGTAAGTGATACCATACAGTATTTGTATTTCTCTGACTTATTTCACTCAGCATAACGCCTTCCAAATCCATCTATGTTGCTGCAAATGGCAAAATTTTGTTCTTTTTTTATGGCTGAGTAGTATTCCATTGTATATATATACCACATCTTCTTTATTCATTCATCTGTTGATGGACACTTAGGTTGTTTCCATATCTTGGCAATTGTAAATAATGCTGCTATGAACATTGGGGCGCATGTATCTTTTCAAATTAGTGTGTTCATTTTCTTCAGATATATACCCAACAGTGGAATTGCAGGATCATATGGTAGTTCTATTTTTAGTTTTTTGAGAAACCTCCACACTGTTTTCCACGATGGCTACATCAATTTACCTTCCCACCAACAGTGTAGGAGGGTTCCCTTTTCTTCACATCCTTTCTAACATTTGTTATGTGTGTTCTTTCTGTTGACAGCCATTCTGACAGGGTGAGTTGATATCTCATTGTGGTTTTGATTTTTATTTCCCTGATGATTATCTTTTTATGTGTCTTTTGGCCATCTGCATTTCCTCTTTGGAAAAATGTCTATTCAGTTATTCTGCCCACTTTCTAATCAGGGTTTTTTTTTTTATGTTGACTTGTGTGAGCTGTTTACATACGTTGGCTCTTAATCCCTTATTGGTCATATCATTTGCAAATATTTTCTCCCATTCAGTAGGTTGTCTTTTTGTTTTGTTGATGGTTTCCTTTGCTATGCAAAAGATGTTAAGTTTAATTAGGTCCCACTGGTTTATTTTTGTTTTCATTTCCATTAGTCTAGGAGATGGATCCAAAAAAATATTGCTGCAATTTATGTCAAAGAGTGTTCTGCCTATGTTTTTCCTCTAGGAGTTTTATAATATCCAGTCTTACATTTACATTTTTAATCCATTTTGACTTTATTTTTGTATATGGTGTTAGAGAATGTTGTAATTTCATTCTTTTACATGTAGCGGTCCAGTTTTCCCAGCACCACTTATTGAAGAGACTGTCTTTTCTCCATTGTATATTCTTGCCTACTTTGTCGTAGATTAATTGACCATAAGTGCATGGGTTTATTTCTGGGCTCTCTATCCTGTTGCATTGATCTATGTGACTGTTTTTGTGCCAGTACCATACTCTTTTGATTACTGTAGCTTTGTAGTACAGACTGAAGTCAAGGAGTGTGATTCCTCCAGCTCTGTTCTTCTTTCTCAAGATTGTTTTGGCTATTCTGGGTCTTTTGTGTTTCCATACAAATTTTAAAATTATTTGGGGGCTTCCCTGGTGGCGCAGTGTTTGAGAGTCCGCCTGCTGATGCAGGGAACACGGGTTCGTGTCCCGGTCCGGGAAGATCCCACATGCCGTGGAGCGGCTGGGCCCATGAGCCATGGCCACTGAGCCTGCGCTGGCTCCGCAATGGGAGAGGCCCCAACAGTGAGAGGCCCGCATACCGCAAAAAAAAAGAAAAAAAAAAATATTTGACCTAGTTCTGTGAAAAGTGCCATCATTATTTTGACAGGGATTGCACTGAATCTGTAGATTGCCTTGGGTAGTATGGTCATTTAAACAATATTGATTCTTCCAATCCAAGAACGTGGTATATCCTTCCATCTGTGTGTGTCATCTTCAATTTCTTTCATCAGTGTCTTACAGTTTTCAGAATACAGATCTTTTGCCTTTTAGGTAGGTTTATCCCCAGGTATTGTATTCTTTTGGATGCGATGGTAAATGGGATTGTTTCCTTAATTTCTCTTTCTGATACTTCACTATTAGTGTATAGAAATGCAACAGATTTCCGTATATTACTTTTGTATCTTGTAACTTTACCAAATTCATTGATGAGCTCTAGTAGTTTTCTGGTGCTGTCTTCAGGATTTTCTACGTATAGTATCATATCAACTTCATCCTCTTCTTTATTTCTACTTTCTCTCTTGGGGATCTCATCCAGCCTCATGTATTTAAACACCATCTACATGCCAATGGCTTTCACATTTACATCCCCAGCCCAGACCTTTCTCCTGAACTCCATCCTTGTATATCCATCCAACTGCCTGCTCAACATTCCACCGAGGCATTTAATAGATACACCAAACTCAACGTGTCTAAATCTGAACTCCGTTTATTGCTCCCAAAACTTGTATCACCTGCAGCCTTTCCCACCTCAGATAATGCACACTCTATATTTCCAGTTGCTTAGAACTAAAAGTTTGGTCATACTTGACTCTTCTTTCTCTCACACCCCATATCCAATCCATAAGAAAAATTTTTTTCTTCCAAATACATCCAGAATTTAAAAATAGTGGCACATTCATTCAGTGGAATTCTAACAGCAATGAGAAAAAACAAAACAAAACAAAAACAAACAAGCAAAACCTACTATTTTGCTCAATAGTATGGATGAATCACTGACATAAATTTAAGCTTCAGAAGCCAGACAGAAAAGAGTATATACTACTCAATTACCTTTATAAAAGTTCAAGAACAGGCAAAATCAATCTATAGGTAGCCTGGGCAGCTGGTAGCCTCCTTGGGGCTTGAGTTAAGAAGGAGGCTGAGGCTGAAGGGGTGATTCATGCAGCTCAAAGAGCCAGGTATCCTCCTTCCTCTCTGTTCTGTGACCATCCTGCCAAATGAGGCCAACCAGGAAGTACCATACTCCAAGCCCTCTACTCTAGGGACTGCTCTCCTCACTAAGACACAAAGAAACAGGATGCCCAGGCCTAAGAGGAATAGAGACTAGGCAATGTGGACTAGACTTGGGGCCCAGACAGTCCTGCCTTACCTAGCCCAGAAGGGCAAATGGGCAGAGAAATGCCAGGTGCACCTCTGGGGGTTTGCAATTTTGGTGAAACTGGGCAGGAGGAGCAGGGAGAGTTGGAGGAAAGGGAGTTGGGAAATATTTAACCTTATAAGAAAATCCTTACAGACAGAAGCTGTGCTATCTACTAGGAGGCAAAACCCAAAGTTCTAGGCTTGGCTCTGATCCTACAAACAATGTGAATTGTGGGTATCACTGTAGTGTTATTTGTAAAAATTAAAAATCAGTACAAATCTAGTCAAAATTATAAAAATGAGTCATACAAAATATAAAAGTCATATAAAATATGATAATCATTTATTCAAAAAAACGTTTATAGCATGCCTACTGTGTGCCAGGCATGGGGGTTACATAGGTATGTGAGCAGATGTGGTCCTGGCCCTTTTGGTGCTTACCAAGCCCAGAAAAACTACCTGGGCCAGGAGAGATGGGGAAGGAAAAATAGATCCACCTGGAGTAACTAACAGAGGAAATGAAACTGGTCTAGCGGGGGAGGGGGTCAGAGAAGGCCTCCCTAAGAAGGGGCTGTTTTAGCTAAGACCTAAAAGATGAATAAAAAGACAATCCAATATTATACCATTATAAAAATCCTTAGAAAATATTCTTTATTAACATGGGGGAAATGCTTATAATGTAACATTAAGTGTATAAAATAGGATATAAAAACCATAGATACACTCAACTATGCAAAAGTAATTATCTATCTATCTATCTATCATCTATCATCTATCATCTATATATGTTGGAAAATTTTCTGGAACACCAGAAATTTAACAGTAGTGATCTGCAGGTGGCAGAATTACTGGTTATTTTGTCATCTTTATTCTTTTCTATATTTCTCAAATTTTTAACAATAAACATGGATTGCTTTTATGCTTGGAAATAAATATCAAACACAACACAGCCTCCAAGGCTCTGCCCCATGACCTCTGGGTAGAGGGGTTCTTCAGAAAGTATCCTGGCCATTCCCTTGCTTCCAAGCAGCACTGTTAAAGGACTCATTCCAATGTCAGCTGGGAGAAGCTTTCACCACTGATACTAATCTGGATTGCCCAGAGCGCTCTTTAGCATAATCCACCTGAAGGCTATCCCTAGTTCAAACAAAGAAATTACCTTTTTAATCACAAGGTTGACATCCTTCCATCACTTTCCCCCTCTAAGCCCACCACTAATTTGCTGACTTAACCTGTGGAGGCTGAAATTTCTCTGTTCTGTTCCTTGCAAGTAAGCCTTTTACATCAAAGGCTGGGGAGCCAGAGTCAGAATTAGGAGGAGAAAAGAGCCTGTGGCTGAGTGACCTTGAACATGCTGGAACTCTGGGCCTCTCTTTCCTCTTGTCCAAATGTGAGGGAGTTGGGCATCAGGGCTTGCTATCACTCCTCTTCTATCTCAGCCACTCTAGGCCAACGACTAATCCAGCTGTACAGGAGCTAGAGATGGCCTACCTCTGCTGAAAGCCGATGGCACCACCAGAGAGCAACGGTTCCGGGACCCTGAGACCACAGATGGTCACCTGCTGTGGTGCAAGCACAGGAGGCACTTTAGTTGTCCAGAAAAGCCCAGGCTAGCTGGGGGGTGGGGGGAGAGGGCTAAACTGATGCCTAAAAGCAAACATACGTTAATCTACCAGATCTCTTTCCCAGAGCTCTGGTCCAGCAGTCTGGCCTCCCCCACACTCTGCTGTACTTCCCTGGTCAGCAGCCCAGTTGGGAAGGCCTCCAGCTGTGGACAGAGGCAGGGCTGCCAGGGGCTCAGCTGCCCACTGGAGTGAAGGTGAGGAGGGACGGAGAGGCACCAAGCATGGGCTGGAGCAGAGTGCAGAGGCCATGGCAAAAATCAGAGGGGAAAAATCACCCCCGCTGATAGCCGTGAGGAAACTGCTCCATAAATCCTATAGCTTCCCGAGGCTGACTCAAAACACATATGGGCTCACCGGTTAAAGGCATCTCTGGTAGACAGACCTGGATTCAAATCCTGTCTTGGCTCCTGATAAGATGTTTGGGAAAATTACTGAACCTTCCTGAGCTTTAGACCTCAGTGTATCTATAGACGTGTCTAGAATGGGGATAACAATAACCTTTACCAGCAAGAAACTATGAGCATTAAATGAGATAAAACTATAAAAATATAGCACTGTGGGCTTCCCTGGTGGCGCAGTGGTTGAGAGTCCACCTGCCAATGCAGGGGACACGGATTCGTGCCCCGATCCGGGAGGATCCCACATGCCGCGGAGTGGCTGGGCCCGTGAGCCATGGCTGCTGAGCCCGTGCGTCTGGAGCCTGTGCTCCGCAACGGGAGAGGCCACAGCAGTGAGAGGCCCGCGTACTGAA
>NW_021703774.1:30646123-30818196 GCF_005190385.1 Monodon monoceros | reverse complement strand
ATATATATATATATATATATATATATATATATAGCACTGTGCCTAGCTCATAAGCACTAGGAGCTAAGAAACACAACACAATCTTCCTAGGATTTCAACACAGTATTGGCAGGAGTCATGGTCAGGAAGAGCTACAGAAAGTTAGAACTGAAAGGAACCTCAGAGACCTCGAATCCAGAATCCATTCCCTTCATTTAACAGACGGTGGCAGGGGGTGTGGTGGCGAAGAGGAGGCTCAGGGATTGAGTAACTTAACCAAGAAGGTTGCAGAGCTAGTTTGTAACAGCAAGGTTCAAACTCAGGTATTTCTGACTCCCAAATACCCATCACCCCACACCAACCCATCTGGTCACCTTCCCACAGAGAGGGTCAGGTCTCCTTCCCACAGAGAGGGCTGTGGTGGTCAGGGAGTGGCACTCCTCACCATAACAAGCCCCCTGGAGTAGGTATCAAGTTGGCACAGAGTGCCCCCAAGAAAACCCAGGGATTCCCTAGAAGTAGGAGCTGAGGGGAATGGGGTATCCATTACCAAGCATGTGGAGGTGGAAGGCAAATAACCTGTAAAATACATGTAAATAACCACAGGTTATTGATGCATCAACAATTTAAGCTTTTTTTTTTTTGGTAACTGGATCACACTACACCACGTGAACCTTTTTTCCTCTTGGCTTTCTGCCAAGTGGAAGGAAATAAAATTTGTGGTTACTGACCAAACCATGCCTTGCTTGGTGAGGGGCCCAGCTGACTCCTGTCACTGAACGCCCCATACATGCCTCACCAATGCTTGAGCAGTATTGCCCCCTGGTTCCCAGGCCACATCTACCTCTGCCTGGCTTGTCAGGGCAGGGAGCCAGGCACCTGGGGACCTCCAGCAGAAAGGTGTTGTCCCAGACCCAGCAGCCTGCTGACTCCAGCTGCCCAGGGGGCAGCAGCGCATGTGTTCCTCCTGCGGGGGACCTGGAGTGACCCGTCACCTCAGCCCAGCCTCCAGGATCCCAGCTTTGGAAGCTAGGCCCAGCAGCCTTTCTCTAACTCAGGAGAAAGACTCCTCTCTCAGGCACTACTGGAGTGTGGCTCTGAAGGAGCCACCTGAGCTGTTAAGGGCAGCTGTGGTCAGGGCCCTGAGGTAGAATGCTGGGAAGATACAGGCCACAGCACGATGGTTAGAGGTTAGACCCCTGGAAGGCCTGCCTGAGGCACAACCATGTGAGCTCTGAAAACTCATCCAATTCAATCAACATTTACTGAGTGTCTGCTATGCGCCAGACACTGTGCTAGGCGTTCTGGAGAATCTGTACAAACGAACAAAATGTGGCCACTGTCCAGGTCGCTGCACTTGAGGCATGACAATCTAGCAAGGGAGAAAAACATGTATAACTATAACTTAACAGTACTTTGACACTTCTCTGGAAATGTGGTGTGTCTTGTGTGCCCATGTGTGCGTGCATGTGTATAAGGGCATATGTGTTGTTATGTAAAAGCATCAGTGTGGGGGGGTGAGGGCGCAGGGCTTGCCTATTCAGACCCACTTTGAGCCATATGTTAACAATGATAATAAAACTACAAAATAAACCTACCACTTATGGCTTGCATATACCGCCAGGTGCATTATACAGTACCACGTGCTTTATATGTAGGAGTTTATTATATTCTTCCAATCACCCTAGGAAGAAGGTACTATCATTAATGTCTCCTTTTATTGATGTGGAAGTTAAAATTGAAGGAGGTTAATAAGTGACTTTCTCAAGGTCATACAGCTAGGAATTCATAGCAAGGATTTGAACCCAGGCCTGCATTCTTAGCCTCTATGCATACCTCTGCCTTGGCCCTCCAACGATAGCTCCTAAAGACCCCCAGCTCTTCAAGGCTGGAGCAAGGAGCAACAGAAGCTGTCTTCTGGAAGAATGAGCCTGCAATTCTGCCAGCACAGCCATCCCCATCCCCACAGGACAAGGAGGGCACATTCTGTGGGCCCGTGACCTCTGTTACATCACGACCAGGCCTTTGGTTTGCCTTGGCACCCACTCAGTAGACCAGATTTCTTAAGCAGCCTTCCTATATTCACGTATCTGCATGACTTTCCTAATGTGGCAACACTTTGCTATAATCACCAGGTTCAGAGGCCCAGCCCACGCTAATGGGTTGAAATCAGGTTCATTGGTATATAGCTCAGCCACAACCTGGGGCTAATGGCGGCATGAAGGCCCCTCAGCGGCTGAGCTTACAGGGTTTCTGGGCTGCCTTCCCTGTCTTCCCTTCTCTCCTGAGCAGCAGTCTTCACCTCACCTTCCCTGGGAAACTTGGAGGTTGTGAAGGAGGTAAACAGGGCAGGAACACTGCCATCAGGGGGCTGGGACACTGGGGGAATCAGGAAGGAAGGGGAGTAGTGGAATCAAGGCTCTGCTCCCCATCAGCTTCAGGAGGTTCTCTGGATCTCTTTCCCCTTTACCAGCTCCTACTTCACCTCCCTTATAGGATCACGATGAAAAGAGGAAAACCATGGTGCATTATAAAATCTTTGAAAACTTAAATGTGTACAAATGTAATGCAAACAGGAGAAACATGGGTGCCTAGGCCTGCCTGGGCAAGTTGTCAGGTGAGGCCAGAGGCTCCATGTCCCAGGTATGGAAGCTAATCCAGGGACAGCAGGTGCTGAAGACGTCTAGAACTCCGCAGTAGAAAGGGAATCTACTGGTGAGAAGATTTAACGAGGGGGCAAGCACGCCTCACAAGAATGTCCCAGAGAGGCCAGCACTGGCAGTGTGCCCAGGCATTTGCTGGCACTTGGTGGCCCAGGCACTGCCTGGTGACAAGATTATGGCCTGGCAGGCCCAGGGAAAGAGCCCCAATGTGGACTGGACACTTGCATGACAGGACCGCCACTATTAGGTCACCCACCCTGGTGCTGCCTGGACGCGGCATAAGCACCTCTGCTGTGATCGGAAAGACAACATGGTTTTGCAACCCAACAGGAACATTAAGAGCCTGCCTCCTCCTGCCTGCAACAGCGATCCCATAAGTGGGAGTTGGGCAGAGGTAATCAGACTGTCTGGGTTCAACAGGACAGCCCTGGGGCAGGGAGCTGGCTAGCACAAGGGTATCTGCAGAACAAGAAAGAGTATCCTCAGGAAGCTTTCCCAGTTCTGGTTAGAGAAGCAGCACTCCTGTCCGTGGTGCGCCACCCTGAGCCCACCCTAGCAATCTGCTCTGCCCCTTCCACTTCCCTCGAGCTGGTGGAGATCAGCTCATTCCCAACCAGGGCTCACTGTCTACCCCGCCCCCCCCCCGCGCCCACCCCACCCCAGGCCAGGCTGAACAGGCAGCCTCAGGTTCCCTGGCCGGGTCAGGAGAACAGCAGAGCTTCAGCTCTGGGGTCCTGAGCACTGCCAGGTTCACATTCCTCCAGCCACCCAGCCCTCTCCTGCTTCAACTTGAGTTCAGCCTGATACTGCAGGGCAGAGGAGAGGAAGGCAGAGTGAGGGCTGGGGCACAATGGCCCAGAGAATATCCAGCTTACTTGGGGTCTTATGCTCTACCTTTTATCCTCTCTAGATGGCCCTCAAGCCACCCAGCATGGGGCACAGCAGGTACCTTCAGCTGCTCTGGACTCACCTGAGCGGGATCTTGACACGGAGGTAGCGGTCGACAGCGATTGCCAGCAGGGCCAAGATGGAGCTCTGAGTGAGGATGAGGACAGGGCAGGCGACCATGAGGCAGGTGTGGAAGTAGGTCTGTGGCCCAATGTTGATGAGGATGGCAAGTGGGATGACCAGAGCGCCCACTGCCACATCAGCCACTGCCAGTGACACGATGAAGCAGAAGGTGGCATCCCGCAGTGCCTGGTTCACCTTCACTGCCCAGATCACCAGCATGTTCCCAGGCACGGAGACCAGGGCGATGAGCACCTCGATGCCAATATATGCGGCCTGGAAGGCCGAGATGGAGGGCGGCATGGTGGGCACAGGCTGGGCACATCAGCAGACAGGCACCAAGGGGCAGGAGGCAAGCACCTGTGGTCACGGAAGCCTGGGGTGGGAAGGCCTGCCTGGGAAGGGGAGGGGAACCCAGGCGGCTCTGGAAGTCCAGCTGCCCTTTGGAGATGTGCCCCACTTGGCACATCTAGTGCCTGCCCAAGCTGGTGGGGTACCCTAACCCTTTCTCTGCCAGATCTTTGTCCCCTCCCCTTATCAGTCCCAGCGGATCCATTCGACAACATAAAAGAGCGGCACTCACTCCTCCACCGGCTATTTTGTCAGGTGTGAGGCAGTCCCCAGCACACACTCACCCCACACGGGTCCCCAGTGCCTGGCTCTGCCTACCCATGCCCACAGAACAGGATGCAGGGAGCTCACCATCCTGTCTGCTGGTGGCCAGGGAGTCCCAGAGGCTGTGCCCAAAGTTCCGGACACCTGGTGCCACTCAGGGCTCGAGGCCGCGCCAGGCAGGGCTGGGCTCTCAGCACCGCGCGTAGCAGCTCACGGTCCTCCAGGCTCCCGCCGCAGAGCTCCTAGCCGGGCCTTTCAGGCAATCACAGGGTGCGGCAGAGGCTCAGCCCGGACGCTTTTAAAGAGGTAGCGCCCCAATTTCGCACCTGGGACTGGTCTGGCAGACGTGGGTCTGGAGGACTGAGCCGAGCAACAAGCCAGGGTGCGCGGTCCCCTCTCCCCAGCTTGCAGTGCACACATGCCCTGCGCCCACCCACCAGAGGCACTGCTGGCTTCTGCTTCCTAGCAGTCCCCGGTCCCGGTCTGGCTCTGCCAGGGACCCTCGCACACACCCTGCCCCAAGGGGGCATTCTAGTCGCCTCTTTCAACCCTTTCCTGCATCCCCACTGGGGATGACCCGGAGGCGAACTGAGGTACAGACTTACCCAAGGTGACCAAAGCTGGCAGAGCTCCTAGCCACCTGAACGGTTCCGTCCAAGCGCCCTCCCAGCTCCACGCCTTGGGCAGCCTCTTGCTCCAGGGATGCCTGAAGAATCCAGGGCCAGCCTGTCAGGTCCAGAGGGATGGCAGCTGTCTGGGACTCCACTCGGGCACCCGGCGCCTCCGTCGCCCACGGCGCCAGAGCTGAGTGGCAGTCGGGCTCCGCACAACCGGAGGGGGTGGGGGCGGCGGCGGCACCGCGGGGCCCCTCCCTCCTGGCCCTCTGTCTCCTCCCCCATCCCCTCCTCTAAACAAAGGCAGTGATTCTGGGTGGGAAAAGCTGGGAAATGTGAGCTTGTCGAAGGGTTTGATGTGTGAATCCTGTCTCAAGAGTGGACAGCGGAGCAGCCTCCCTGTGTTCACTCTCCCTCTCTTCTCACATGTGGGGTGTCAGCGATCCCTCCACCGGTCACAGCAAGGCATCTCACCTGCAAGACTCCAGGATGCCCCCCTTCTCCATTTCCCCCAACAGTCAGTTGGAAGTCCTGGCACACGCCCGGACCCCTCAGTCCTGAAACCCTGCTTTCCCATGAAATCAGCCCCTGCATAGTCCAGCACGCATTGCTTTGCAGGCTCTATCCTGAGTAATTATGTTCCTTTCTCCTCTATCTAGTAATTTCCTTTTTACAGAAGAGGGCACTGAGGCTCAGAGAAGTTACCTAGCTTCACAAGGTCATCTACATCAGTGTCACCTCCTCGTGTGCCCCTTTTCTTTCCTCCTTCTCCCTCTTCATAGCACAGTACCTAAGCCATAGGTATCCAGTCCAATTTCCACATGTTATTGATGAAAAAGCAGACCCAGGGATGGAAGGGACTTTCATAAGTTCCCACAGCAAATCGCAACAGAACTAGAGTAAGAAACCATGCTCCTGACTCCCAGCACAGGGCTCTCCACCGCTGTGCTCCATCCTGATCCCACTCTTGGCTGTCTCCTGCCACATTTCAGTTTAGGTGGGCCACTGGTATTGCCTAAGGACCACCCCACGGCAGATGCTCACTCAGACCAGGTGCCTTACAAAGATTCCGACTTGAGAAATCCTTGTTCATGGATATTGGGAAAGAGCTCTATGAGGGCGAAGAGAGTCAGGCTGGGAGACCCCAATGCCACCTGGCCACACCCCAGTCACTGAGGTCACTGCATTCTTGTTGGGTTTCAGGATGTCAAGAGAGGAGTTCTGCTGAGAGGAGGGTGCCAACTAAAACTGCCACTTGTCATCTGCCTGTACAAGGGTTAGGTCACTAGCCACTGCAGTCACTGATCTTCAGCCCAGGAGCTCAGGGCAGAGATCAGGAACGAGGCACTCTAATGAGTTTTAGATTGTAATACTTGAATCATGACTAAGTGTTAAAATGAGATCTCTGGTTGTGTCTGTCTATATGTCTATGTTGGCATATATGTCTTTACCTTTGATGGTATTAGCTCTACTTAATTGGCTTAGAGTAAATTAAGTGCTTATATAAATTTCTCAGAAAGGAAACTTGCCAGAATGAATTTTGTGTTCATGTGAACTGGGAAATATTCAGTATTAAAATAATACCTGGTATTAAAGTTAAAGTTTGTAGATTTAATTAGTATAGATATGTCTTTAGAGTCATCAACATTAAGTGTAATATTTTTATTGTATCAATACCTAGATTTCATAGAAGTCAAATAAGATCTTATTACATCCGTTGCAAACTTGTCAGCAAGAAAAATAACTTGGTATGATGAAATTTTTATCAGTAATTTTATAAGTAAATTAAGTGTAAGTGAGATAAGAGCTTTTGGGTGAACTCTTTAGGAGTAATTATATTTTAAGAATGTCTACTTAAAAATAATCTCTCCAGGGCTTCCCTGGTGGTGCAGTGGTTGAGAGTCCACCTGCCGATGCAGGGGATGCGTGTTCATGCCGCGGTCCGGGAAGATCCCACATGCCGCGGAGCGGCTGGGCCCATGAGCCATGGCCGCTGAGCCTGCGCATCCGGAGCCTGTGCTCCACAACGGGAGAGGCCACAGCAGTGAGAGGCCCGCGTATTGCAAAAAAACAAAACAAAACAAAACTCTCCGGATATTTGGTAACTTAAAAGTTTAGAGTTGTGCTAAGTTAAGTTAAATGATAGAAGTTTATTGAATAGCTAAGTCATTCCCAAATAAAATAGGATACCGAAACATTAATTACTGAACATTGGCCTCCTTTTACAGAGAAACTAAAGGTATTGAGGATTATTAATAAATGTATTTGGTGCCACACTGAGAAATTTTCTATTAAAAAGCACATTTGTTTTTAGAAGTTATTATTGGTATTTATGTTTTTCAATCTACAGAATGCTAACGTAGAAGACAGTTCCCAATTGCTTACTTTTTCGTTCTCACTAGAAATTAAGGTGTTTAAGAGTTGAGGATTCTAATTTAAATATGTCATTAAAGCTACTTGAAATAATAAAGGAAACATTTCAGTATGCAGCAAGAAAGTAGGGTGTGTATTTTCATTAAAGGAAGGTATAAGGAATGGAATTGCATTTCACTAAGGGAAAAGTAATTCTGTCCTAGAGCTGGTTGTTTCTGGATGGGGAAAATAAGGGACAAACTAATATGGGTACAGAAAGTGATGGAAAGTTTGTGGGAAAGGGACCTTGAGAAGAGTTTTGTGCATGGTCAGGATTGGCTAAATTTAGAATAACTTTAATCGAGTAAATAAATTTTAAAAGTAAGTTGGTACAAAACTTGAATTTGGTTTTTCTCTCTGTAAAGAGTACAAAGTTTTCTTAAAATGTCGATCTGCTTTTGATAACAGATTTTAAGTTTCTTTACCTTTTCAGTGATTTGTTCTGTATTTATCTTTGAAATCTTTTATTGTCACTTTGGTTAAGTGAATAAGTATTATTTCACAATGACCTATGATCCTATTTGACCAAGTGTTTTAAAACCTTTTTGTTATTTTTTGACAAACTTCCCAAATCAAATTCTAATGAAGTTTCTTTGACCTCTAGCTAACTTTGGGATGCTTTAAGGGGCCCTAAAACATCCCAAAGAAAGATATTAAACTAATTAGGTTCGTTTGGTATGTTAATTACATGGGAAGCATTGTCAAATGGGTAATAAATCTTCTTAGGTTATATTGTATGGGTAAATGTTTTTAATCTAGATATTCTAGAAATTATATGGAATTTCTAAAACTATGGTATGTCCTGGTAAAATGTTATCAGTCATAATTCTAGTTATTATCTTAAAATGTTGTATGTCACAGCAGTAACCAAGTTTTTTGTCAATGACATCGTATCAGGTCTTTAACTGTGCCTTCTTAAGTCTTTGTCATTCATAGACAGTTATTGTTTTACACTTGTACCTGCAAAAATGCTTCCTCTTCAAGAAGACTCATAGTAAGAACTTTCTGACAAGTTACAGCAAAGCCAAATGTTAAAAAAGCCTGTATGACCAATTATATGAGTCATTAGACCAAGTTTATTGAAACCAGACTTATTTTGCAAACAAATTAGTCAACTTGGCTGTATTTGGTAGAAATGAAGGTAATTTCAGAGAGAAAAAGATTATGTTTCAGTGGATTTTAAATTCTAAATTTGTTAATTGAGGTCTGTATTCACTGCCTAAGACTGACTTCACACATAGCTCTTTGCTGTTATGTTATATTATTGTAAAGTTTCATTGAATTATTAAAAAACACTCTAAGTTTGTTTCTGAAGCTTATCTCAGTAATCTATCTTTGGATGAAGATCAGATGCCCCATGACCTGAAACCAGGGGAGTATACATACTGGAAAAGACATAATTTAAAAGACTATCTCCAACCTAGATGGAAGGACCCTTATCAAGTACTCTTAAGTAGCTTGTGCACAGCAAAACTGAAGAGAATTGACTCTTGGATTAGTATATCCTCTTAGAAAGGGCTCCTGCACTGAACCAGCCTACAGAGAGGACTTCAGACCTTAAAATCACCTTAAAACAATGCTCAAGCAGAGAAGAAACGACCAGACTAGGATAAGAGGAAGACAACATCTGAAGTAGAGAGCTGACCCAAGATGCTGGACCAGGCCTCTATGCCAATTACTTTGATAATTGCTCACACCTTTGCTTATGAACCAACTATATATCACAATCTTATGCAGAGTTAAAGTTCATCCAATTGTTAGGTTTATGGCCAATTACCTATATCCAGTATTTCTGGGTTACATTGGTGGATTTCTCCACTCCAAGGCTCTAATTGGAAGGCCCTTAGAGAATTATTCTAGAAGAAAGAAATTATAGCTCTGTTCAGGTCATTACTGATCTGGTATTACTAGGTGGGATCCCCTCACCTGGCCACTTAATAATACCTACTCTGACTCTGACCATAAATATGAATTTTCTTCTAAAGTTACTCAAGCTCAGTCAGAGCAGCAATTAAAATTTCAGCCAAGGAATATAAACTCCCTCAGTTGTGGGATGGATTTATATGGCTAACACCAGGCTATAATCGTTTAAGTTTAAGGTCCCCCTTAAGTTGGGAACCATATTAAGGATAACTAGCATGATAACACTAGGAAACTGGGTTGGGTGCCTTCTGAATAAAACCAATAGATAATTTCCCTTAAAGATAAGGACAGGTACAGAATTGGCTGAGATGACTGGGGATATACTGGGGTGCACCTAATGGAAGTTCTTGGCATTTGTATTTTGCCTGATTTACAAAATTGTTGTTCTTGCATTACCAAATGTATGACTGAGCCTCTGATAAAATGATGACTAGGCGACTTGAAGCAGTTGACCAATCACATAGTTCTATATGAACGATTGTAATAGTGTAACTCTAAATATGGAAAAAAGCAACAATAAGGAGTCATTTCCTGGACTGTAACAGACTAGTAAGACAGGTGGTCCAGAGACGTTTGGCTACCATTAATAAGGTCTAGTCCAGTAATAGCACATTGAAAGCAGCAGGATACAAAATTAATGCACAGAAATCTCTTGCATTCCTATACACTAATGATGAAAAATCTGAAACAGAAATTAAGGAAACACTCCCATTTACCATTGCAACAAAAAGAAAAAAGTACCTAGGAATAAACCTACCCAAGGAGACAAAAGACCTGTATGCAGAAAACTATAAAACACTGATGAAAGAAATTAAAGATGATATAAACAGATGAGGACATATACCATGTTCTTGGATTGGAAGAATCAACATTGTGAAAATGACTCTACTACCCAAAGCAATCTACAGATTCAATGCAATCCCTATCAAACTACCACTGGCATTTCTCACAGAACTAGAACAAAAAATTTCACAATTTGTATGGAAACACAAAAGATCCCAAATAGCCAAAGCAATCTTGAGAATGAAAAATGGAGCTGGAGGAATCAAGCTCCCTGACAGACTTCAGACTATACTACAAAGCTACAGTAATCAAGACAGTATGGTACTGGCCAAAAACAGAAATATAGATCAATGGAACAGGATAGAAAGCTCAGAGATAAACCCAAGCACATATGGTCACCTTACTTTTGATAAAGGAGGCAAGAATATACAATGGAGAGAAGACAGCCTCTTCAATACGTCGTTCTGGGAAACTGGACAGCTACTTGTAAAAGAATGAAATTAGAACACTCCCTAACACCATATGCAAAAATAAACTCAAAATGGATTAAAGACCTAAATGTAAGATCAGACACTATAAAACTCTTAGAGAAAAACATAGGCAGAACACCCTATGACATAAATCACAGCAAGATCCTTTTTGACCCACCTCCTAGAGAAATGGAAATAAAAACAAAAATAAACAAATAGGACCTAATGAAACTTAAAAGCTTTTGCACAGTAAAGGAAACCATAAACAAGACCAAAAGACAACCCTCAGAATGGGAGAAAATATTTGCAAATGAAGCAAATGACAAAGTATTAACCTCCGAAATTTACAAGCAGCTCATGCAGCTCAATATCAAAAAAACAAACAACCCAATCCAAAAATGGGCAGAAGACCTAAATAGACAATACTCCATAGAAGACATACAGATTGCCAACAAACACATGAAAGAATGCTCAACATCATTAATCAGTAGAAAAATGCAAATCAAAACTACAATGAGGGCTTCCCTGGTGGCACAGTGGTTGAGAGTCTGCCTGCCAGCGCAGGGGACATGGGTTCGAGCCCTGGTCTGGGAAGATCCCACATGCCGTGGAGCAACTAGGCCTGTGAGCCACAACTACTGAGCCTGCACGTCTGGAGCTTGTGCTCCGCAACAAGAGAGGCCGCGACAGTGAGAGGCCCGCGCACCGCGATGAAGAGTGGCCCCTGCTCGCCGCAACTAGAGAAAGCCCTCGCACAGAAACGGAGACCTGACACAGCCAAAATAAATAAATAAAATTAAAAAAAAAAAAACTACAATGAGATATCACCTCACACCAGTCAGAATGGCCATCATCAAAAAATCCACAAACAATAAACATTGGAGAGGTGTGGAGAAAAGGGAACCCTCTTGCACTGTTGGTGGGAATGTAAATTGATACAGCTACTATGGAGAACAGTATGGAGGGTCCTTAAAAATCTAAAAATAGAACTACCATAGGACCCAGCAATCCCACTACTGGGCATATACCCTGAAAAAAACCATAATCCAAAAAGAGTCATGTACCACAATGTTCATTGCAGCTCTATTTACAATAGCCAGGAAATGGAAGCAACCTAAGTGCCCATCGACAGATGAATGGGTAAAGAAGATGTGGTACGTATATACAATGGAATATTACTCAGCCATAAAAAGAAAGGAAATTGAGTTATTTGTAGTGAGGTGGATGGACCTAGAGTCTGTCATACAGAGTGAAGTAAGTCAGAAAGAGAAAAACAAATACAGTATGCTAACACATATATATGGAATCTAAAAAAAAAAAAATAATGGTCATGAAGAACCTAGGGGCAGGATGGGAATAAAGATGCAGACCTACTAGAGAATGGACTTGAGGATATGGGGAGGGGGAAGGGTAAGCTGTGACAAAGTGAGAGAGAGGCATGGACATATATACACTCCCAAACGTAAAATAGATAGCTAGTGGGAAGCAGCTGCATAGCACAGGGAGATCAGCTCGGTGCTTTGTGACCACCTAAAGGGGTGGGATAGGGAAAATGGGAGGGAGGGGGACTCAAGAGGGAAGAGATATGGGGATATATGTTTATGTATAGCTGATTCACCTAGTTATAAAGCAGAAACTAACACACCATTGTAAAGCAATTATATTCCAATAAAGATGTAAAGAAAAAAAAATAGCCCATTGAGTGGCCTATCAACGAAATCCTCACCTGACCTAGGAATGAGCATTCCTAGCACCATGGAACAAAATGGTCATAAAATGCCTCCCAAACTACGGTCGAGTTTAGGACCATGAGGGGTTCCTGCTAGCTAAAAATTGTCATTTGCCATCTGCCTCTACAAAAATTAGGTCACTAGCCACTGCAGTCTCTGACCTTCACCCAGGAGTTCAGGGCAGAGATCAGGAATGAGGAACTCTGTGTTCTGGGGAAAACTGGAAGAATAGGCCTTCAGATAGTTATTTTCAGGAGAATATTGTATGAGCCCAATTTCTTATATTTTCTCATATCTAGAAAAGCACTAAAATCATTTATGGAGACATTTGCTCCTTATGACCAGCAGCAACCCTCTGCCAAGATGTGTGCTTGATTGCACGTATCTCCCTTTACCCAAATCGCATATATACTGACCTCTCCCACACTTCTTTGGGGCAGTTCCTCAGAGCTATCTGAGAAGCTGTCTCCAGGCTATGGTCCTCCTTTTGCCCCAAATAAAACTTAATGCACAACTGTCACGTTGTGCATTTTTTTCAGTCAACAAGGGTGAACACACAACTTCTGCTGGGAGTCTGTGCTGAGTCACAGTGAGGCCTAGGGTGGGGCTTGAACCTGAGTAGCTGGGAGGAAAAGGGTAAGGGTGGGTTGAATCTTCCTCGGGGAGGAGGAAGCCCAGCATGGGGAAAGCTAACTTCCATTTCTACCTTCAGGGGGAGAAAAGAATCTATGCCTCAAATATCAAAACTGCAATCTTTCCCTAGAGCCTAGCTGGAGAAACTGGGACATGTCAACTCTCCTCCCCGCTTTCCCCTCTACTTCCCCTACAGATTTCCTCCACACTCCTGATGGCATCCTGAAGGTCTGCTTATTCCCCATGTCACGTGAACATGCCCCTGCCTCTCAGCCCTTTACTTGGCCCAAATTCTTTTTGGTTCAAGGCTTTCTCTTAATTTTCACTTAGCTTCCTAATTTTCACTCATCTAGCTGTCATAAAAACCTGCAAAGACCCAGGCAGGCCTGGCTTGGGGCAAGGGGTGTATGATTGGGTCACCCTATCTAAACTTCAGCAGCAACTTCAGCTCTGGAGACAACAGAGATCCCCTGCGACACACACACACACACACACACACACACACACACAATTCTTCTCACCTCACCATGGATTGTTGACATGTAGTAGATACATTTGCATAATACCTGTAGGTAATGTGTTTGTTCCTCAGTTCTGGGTAAAATAAACCAAAACAGTTTTCCCTTCTCTCCTCCCTCCCTCCTTCCCTCCCTCCCTCCTTCCCTCCCTCCCTCCACCCCCTGCCTGTTTCCAGGGTCAGGTCTTCTGGGGGATTGGACTGGCCTCTTTGAGAACAGAGCTGATTCAGTCAGAGTCTGTCCTGGAGAGCTGCCCTGGGAAAAGCACACCATCTCCTCAGAGTCTTCTGGGCGGGAGAGGGTGGGGGTGTTAGTGGTAAACACAATGCTCTTGGGCATCAGGTCCCTTTGGTGCAGTGAAAAGACCACTTGATTGAGAGTCAGAAGAGCTAGAAGCTGGCTTCTGGACCATACTCTGCCACTCACTGGCTACATGGCCCCAGACAAGTTAATTTTCCTCTCCTGGCTTCAGTTTATCCATCAGTCATCTCAGACAATTGACATCTATCATCCTGTCCTGCTCTGACAGCCGGTAAGTCTGTTCCAAGGTGGAAAAAATGCCAAGATGGAGCCCTTGGGCACTTGACTTTTCCATCTAGAAACTTCTAAGTCCAGGCCACCGCATCTAGGACAGATTCCAGGGCTGAGAGGAGGGGCGGTTTGTGGTGGGGGAAGTAGAGGAGGGGGTCAGAGGTCTATAGTGGGCAAGAGGATGATGTGGAGAGGTGTAGGCAGAGCAGGTGGAACAAAGGTGTCTGGAATTTACACTGAGCCAAAAACTCCGGCTTTCACAGTATGTCCAGGACACCCTGACTAGATGACCCTCTCCATGGCCAGGGTCCACTTATGCTCTGGAGACATGTGACCTTGAACAGCACAGCCTTGGTTTCCTCATCCATAAAACTGATGTAGGAAAACCAACCCATAGCATGGTTATGAGGGCTTAATGAGCTGACTTATGGAGTGTCTAGCACAGGTATTTTATCAATAAGGCAAGTAGGCAGCACCAAGCAGGTGGAGTCCTGGGGGTGGAAAGAGTAGAAGAGTGAAAAATTCTGGAATCTGCTCTGTGCAGCCAGTCATGCTAAAGTCCCACAGGTACCAGGTTTGGGTGTCCTTAAAGGTACCCAGTGAAAAGCTCCTATTTGGCATGTGGTTCTGGGAGCAAGATAACATCACAGAGGGTCTAAAGACCCCCAGGGCCTGGTTCTCACCCCCTCTACCCCCTTACCTCTTTGTCCTGCTTCCATCCTCCCAAGGCCCCTGTCCTGGGTTTCTCCACTGACCCTTCACACCTACAGTCTCTGCACTGGGGGAAAGGGTGGATAGGGGAGAGGGAGGGCTGATGTGGAAGCAACTCCTGAGGGGCAGCCCTGCATGTCTTCCTTCCTTGAGTTCTCCAAACTGGGCTAGACACCCCAAGTCAGGAAGGGGCCTGCCCATTGAGGCTGAAGCTCTCCCAGTCACCCCTCAGGACACCAGCAGGGAAGGGGGGGTGTCAAGGCTCAGCTCAGCTCCGGGTGGGTAAATGAGGTTTTAGGATTCTCCCCTTCCCAACAGCAGGAGGTTATTTTGGTCCTTGCCTTATTTTTCAGCATTGTTCTGGGCAGCATGTGTACGAGGAGAAGGAGGAAGAAGAGCAGGGCTGGGAAATGACAGGCAGTTTGGAAGGAAAAGATTTCTGGATGGCAGGATAGCCCCTGGCCTTTCCCCAGCGGGGCCCACCCCAAGCCAAGTCTGCCTCTGCAGCGGCTTCCCTGAAGTTCCCTTCCTCTCCTTTTTTCCTCTACCCTTCCCGCTTCAGATTTGGAATCTAAGTCTCTCTGCCTCCTTCTCCCTCCCTCGTCCTCTCTCCCTTCTCCAGGATCAGAGGCTCTTATGGGGGGAGATGCTGGGTCCGTAGGAAGTAGTGTCGACTCAGGCTGAGTATTCCCTGTGGATCGGTGTGTTTGTGAGGTCAGGGGGGCGTGGGATAAGTCAGGGCCAGTTAGTCCAAGTCCCTCCAGACAGTCACGGAACTGTTCCTAAGTCCTGAGGATGTCACCTTCATTTCTTCTTAAACTCATTGTTCGTTCGTTCATTAATCCATTCACCTATTCTATTCAACAGACATTTATTGAACCCCTTTTGTTGTATCAGACAGTGAGATGAGCACTGGGGATATAGAGATAAGAAAACCTCCCAGTCAGGTGGGGAACAGAAGGCATAAACGACCCCAAAACACAGTCCCTCCTGTGAAGATTGGGGAAGATGTTTTCTACTTCGAACCTCAGTCTTTCTACCCCCACTGATGAGTACTTCCTCACGTCGAATTTCAGCAGGCATGGAAAAGAGCTCACGCCAGTGCTAGAAGGATCTCTATGATACGATAAACAGAGAATCCCCTCAGGGCTTGGCAAAGGAGCCTCCAAAGGCTGGGAAGGAGGGTCAGGTTTTAGGGGTTCATAGAGCTGCTCCTGTTTTAGCTGTTTTGACTTATATGACATATGGGTTGCTGGTATAAGATTTTATTAGCCATGTAACTTAAAAAAAATTTGAAAATCTGAGCTTCAACTCGACCTGTCCATTGTATAGATAAGAGAACTGAGACCCAGAAAGGCAACAAACTTGTCCCAACCCATCCATGAGTTGGGAGGCAGAGCCTGGTGCCTGGGGAGATGTCTGGAGGTGAGCCATGCTCGGAGAATCCCTCAAGCACCAGCGCTTCAAACTCAGAACTTGGTTGAGTGAGGGTTTTGGCTTTCACACCCTCCCCATCTCACATGGGAGGGAGGCGGGCTGTGAGCATACACAGGTGGACACACATTTCTGCAATAATTAATCCCCCTCACAGTTGCACAGCACCTTAGTGTTCACACAAACACACGTTATGCCTCACATAACAGCATCTCATTTAATGCTCACCACACACCGGGGAAATAGCAAAGGGTATGTTATTAGACCCCAATCATAGATGAGGAAACCAAGGCTGAGGGTAAAGGAGAGCCATGCAGCAGAGATGAGACTGACCCAGGTGTGATGTGCTTTACTCAGGGAGGCGTGTGTGAAGGTCAGGGGGTGATTAGAACCACTGAACCAATTGGTCTGCGAGGGGTTTCTGGAGGAGGAGAAACTCCAGCAGCCCCGTCCATTCATTTACTTGCTCAGCTGGTTTTTATTACGGACCTCCTATGAAGATGACACTATTCTAAGGGGCCATCCAAGAGCTCAAAGCTCAGGGGCTGGAGTGTCAAGTCTGCTCCGGGGTGTGTTCTGAGTGCCATAGACAAAAGAGAGAGCACATGGGGCCAGCAAGGGTTAGTAGCGACCTCGGAAGATGGGGAAGACGCTCTGTTTTTATGCAGAGGGGCTGGTGGCATGGAGGAGACTATTCTGGGCAGACAGCAAGAGCAAACAGCCTGAGCAAGAGAGGTACGTTTTGGGCAAGGCCAGGGGCTTGGCGAGAGCACTGGCCTCCAGCTGGGCTGATGGGTGATAGTGAGGGGTTACGTTTCTGAAAGCTTCCCAGGGGAGGCTGAGAAGACTGCAGTGGGCGGTGCACCCAAGTAAAGCTGGAAGGCCTCGGTGCCTGTCCCTGCTCCACACTTCAGCCCTGAGGGAACCCCCGCAATTCACCACATCCCTCTGAGCCTCAGTTCTCTTACCCATAAAGGAGGGACAATCACATTCCCTATTTTGTTTATTTGAAAGTGTTTTTCATGTTGTAAATCACTACGCAGATATCATGGTCTATTCTATTGGTGATGGAAAGACTTTGTAGATTTTTGAGCAGGAGACTGAAGGATCTGAAAGAGGCTCTGGAAAGATCATTCTGAGACTCTGCAGAGTGAGATGGAAGAGGGAGAGGGTAAAAGCAGGGAGACCTGTCAGAGGTAACAGCAGTCTTGGTCAAAGAAGATTAAAAGCCAAACATAAGAGGAAGCAGCGGGAACAGAGGAGATGAACAAGAGAGATGTCGCATAGGATTCCCGGGCTCCTTGGCCAGTCAAGCAGAACAGCCAGGCAAAGATCACCCTTGGATTTCAAGCTTGAACTCCTGGGCAAATGCTGAGGCCTGTAAGGGAGATAGGGAGCAGCAGAAGCTGGTTGTGGGGCCTGGAGAAGGATGGGACGTCCACTCCTGGACAGGTTGGTGGGATGTGCCTATGGCGACATCCAGGCACAGGGTCCAGCAGGCTTGTGGAAATGGCCAAGGGGACAACTGGAACTCCCCTTGATGTCTGGGTCATCTCAAGTGTGTTCTGGGAGAGATGAGATCACTCAGGGAGAGGATGTAGAAGAGAAGTTGGAAAGAAGCAGGGCTGTGCCCATAGCACCAGGGAGGGAGAGCAGCCAAAGTGGGGAGCAGGCTAGCAGGTATTTCAGGAAGAAGTGTCCTGGGGGCGTTCAGGGCTGGAGAGCAGCTGTGAATGATACGAGGGGGAAGTGGTAAGATTTTGTGACAAGAAGGGGGAAGAGTGGGGTAGAAGTACCATCTCACAGGTTAATACTGGAGCAGGCAGGAAAAGGTGGGGGTGTGGGTGCGGATGAGGCTTTGAAAGGGTTTGGCAGGGAAGAGAATAAAAGATGGACTATTAGCTGCAAGAGAGTGGGGTCAAAAAGAGGTTGGTTTTAGATGGGGAGAACTGAGCATGCTCACAGCCTGAGGGAGGGACGTAGTGGCAAGGAAGAGATGAATCAGAGAGAAGAGAGAAAATCTTGAGGGGAGGCTCCCAGGTCTCCTGCCCCAACCTAGTCTCTCCGAAAAGCCCCTCCACTCCCCTGCTCCCACCCCCACCCGACCCGAAGCCAGCAGTCTGCCCTGCCATGTTGCACATCAGTTAAAGAACCAGCCTTCTCTTGGCATCGGTTTCTCTTCATCTGGGCCCCTGGCCCAGCCCCAACTCCTGACCCCAGCCCACAGGGTACTTGCTATGAATTTCTTGGCTTCTCTGGCCCTTGATGGCAGCCAAAAGGGCGCCTCTGGGCAATCCATCTGCCACCCCACCACAGGCTGGAAGACCTGGAGTGACTACCATGAGAGCTCACACCTCCCAGCACAGCCCACCCCATCCTGGCCAGAATATTTGTGCCCAATTTCCTGGACCCCTCAAACATCATCTCTAAGGGTGCAAGGCAAGGATTCTCTGCTTCCCCTTCCCTCAGTGGGCAGAAGGAAAAATCAAGGCTAGAGCCAGGGGTCAGGAGCCAGGAGTCAAAGCACCAGGCACTCATCCCATCACACTGAGGAGACAACATTCCTGGGAAACAGCTCTGGGAAAAGAATGGACAGGAGACCTTTATTCTGGCTTCAGCTCATTCTCTCAGCTCCAATCTTGTCCTGGCCCTAATTCCCTGATCTTAAGCAGAGCTCTTAATATTCCATTCACATCTGCCTTGCCCCTCTGCCCTGAGCCTAAGAGCCTTTCACCAAAGAGCACTGGGAGTGTGAAAAGACTCTGCGCTAAGTATATTTTCCTGAAGTCAGGATGGATGGAGAGGTAGGCTGTGCCCTGGGCTCCCCGGCCCCTCTGTGAGCCCACCCCAAAGTCCCAAATTCCAGGCCATGAGAACAAACAGGAGCTTGCCAGAGGTGTCCACCTATACCTTAAGAGCCATCCACTCCATCCAGCTGATCAGAAGAGCTCTCCAGGTGCTGGACTTTTCTATTTCAACCACTGTCCCTGGCCCAAGGGTTGGAGGGATTCCATCTAAGGCTTAAAATCACTCCTGGCACACAGTAGAGCTCAAGAAGCATTTATTGAATGCTGAATTTTCAGAATAATACAGTACAAGACTACAACAAGAAGAGGTCTAGCAATGCTCTCTTGTTTATTTAGAACTCATTTAACTCACAGCATTGCTGGTGAAGTAAGTATAATTACTTTCCCTTTTTCCAGAGCAGGAAACTGTGGTGCAGGGAGGTGTGTGGATATGCTCAGAGAAGGGATCCAGAGCCAGAAGAAGCCACCCAGCTCAGGGCTGTTGCCTGGGGCTCAGGGTCCCCCTGCTGGCTGCCGGAAGCCTGGGTATGGGGTGAGGATCTTGGAAGGGCCAGCTTCCACTCCAGCAGCAGAGGCTCCCTCCCTGGGCCGGCTCTGGGCTGGGTTCCTGAGGCTGGGAGGAGGCTCAAGGCTAGGGGGACCATCAGATGCACTGTGAAAGGCTTCAGGTGGGATGCTCCCGGGTAGAATGGACAAGACCTGTGGGAGACAGACAGAGCTCATGCCCCCTAACCTTTCTAGGCTTTGCCCATCTCCTCCGGAGAGCCCACCCAGAGGGAATGCATAGACTGAGCTCTCCTGACACCCAATCCAAAGTACTTTGTTCCCCTTTTTCTAGGCAAAGCCTTCTAAACCAGCCCAAAGAAATGGGATGGCTCCTATTTAGAGAAATCTCTAGAGAAGAGGATTTTCCAGCTTCCTTTACTTTTCACCACACCTCATCTAGCAGCTCTCAGTTCTGACAGTGAGAAAGGCTAGCTTAGACCCACCCACCTCTTGTTCCTTCTGGAGATGTGGGTCTGCTGGCTTTCCGCTGGATTTTTGTTAATTCAATCCTCCTCAAGGATTATGAGTTTAGTCTGTAGTGTCAGACAAATTTGGCATCAAATCTCACTTCTGTCCCTTCTTAGTGTCTGACTTTGAGCACATAACCAAGAAACCTCATTTTTCTCACTTATAAAATGGGCTTAACTTTCATAACGGGTTGTTGGGAATATTCAGTGATATATCATAAAATCAATAGCACTCTGCATATAGCGTGTTCAGTAAATGTTATTAATAATTATTATTATTTTCGTAGTTCTTTTACCTTTCTTACTCTATCACTTAACTAAAGAGGAGTGGGATGAGGGGTACAGTAGGCAGGTAGGAGTTCTGGACAGAAAAGTGTGGCACATCCTGTCATGTGCTTGAAATGTCCCCAACCTGGTCACCTCCTTTTGCTCCTACCCTTGTCTGCAAAGGGAGGGGTGACAGCTGCTCCCCCCACACCTGCCCAGGCCCTGACCCAGCCAAAGGACTGGCACAGCTGCTGGAACGGCTCAAATGCCTTGGATTTAGGGCTAGGTAGAGGACAGCTGAGGATGGGGGAAGAGGGTGAAGGGCCAGATAAGGAACACTCTTCTCTCTCATTATGTCCACTTACCCTGCAGCTTCCTAAGCCTTTCAGGTCAGCCTGGGACCTCTGACCTCATGCCTGCTCCACCCTGGGGGTTGGACAGGAGGTGCTCCCCCTCTTTCCCTCCCTTGTCCTCTGCCCTCTCATGCCTCCTCCCCCATGGCTGAACTCGCCCACCCCACCTCCATGCCCCTGCTCCCTCCCCCACCCATGTGCTGCCCAGCTGTCACTGGCCCTGAGCTGGGCACTCTGCCTGCCTGTACCACTCATGAATTGCCACTATTCACACTCTGGCTCCAGGGTCTCCACCTGTTCCCCTTGGTTTGCACAGCAGGAGAGTGTGGCCTCATCTGTTGTCCTCCATCCAGGACCCAGTGCAAGAGACTAAACTTAAAAATTCCCAACTTCCACCTGCCAGGACTGGGGTAGGGAGGACTGGCTGAGAGGCAGAGTCTGAGTTAGGGGCACCCTCATCTCCTGGAAGACCAGGCCTGGTTCTTGCCTGTCCCCGACCCACCAGCACTGTCTGAAACAACCTGCAGTGCAGTGTGAAGAAAAAGCAAGAAGCCCACTTTTCCCAAAAGGACATTTGCATAATTCATAACATTCTCTTATTACGTTTCATTTATTCGTGGCCAGGGCCTGAATAAGGGGCTGGTCAGTGTACAATGTGAACAGAAAGAGACACAGTGGCAACATTTTAAAAATTAATTTCTTATTATACAAGCAATATGTGAATACACTTTCCTTGATTGGGAGAATGAAACCATTGCAGTTCAGGCTCACATTCCCTTTGATCAATCCTCTAAATCCAGACCATTTCCCCTAAACACAGAGGTGACCACTGTTACCAGCTTGTCTATATATTTGCATAATATATCCATAGAAAATATATAATTCTATCATGTGGGTTTGGGTTTTGCTGTTATTTTTTACATAAATTGTAAACTACAAATATTTTGCAACTAAATTCACTAAAAAAGGTCTTATCTGGGCTTCCCTGGTGGCGCAGTGGTTGAGAGTCCGCCTGCCAAGGCAGGGGATACGGGTTCGTGCCCCGGTCTGGGAAGATCCCACATGCTGCGGAGCGGCTGGGCCCGTGAGCCATGGCCGCTGAGCCTGCGCGTCCGGAGCCTGTGCTCCGCAACGGGAGAGGCCACAACAGTGAGAGACCCATGTACCGCAAAAAAAAGAAAAAAAAAAGGGTCTTATCTAAGTCAGTACATATAGATTTACAACAATCTCTTTAAATGCTACATGATATTCCTAGCATAGACACATCACAGTTTATTTAGCCATCTCCCTATTGATAGACATCAGGTTCTGTCATTTTCTCCCATTATAAACATTGTGTTCTGTCACATGCTTGAGGCTTCTCCAACCTGGTCCTGCCTGGTCCTATGTTCCTACCCCTGTGAAGAGGAAAACTTATCATTTATACTGTTTTAAGGGGGCAGAAATGGCAAAAGTGTCCTTAGGAGCATTTTATAACAAATGTTTAGTAATTTTAAAAATCCTGGGTCCTATTAAGATGATCTCTACATCCACCTGAGAACAAATTACTGCTCTAGGAAAGAGAGTGCATCCAGTGAGGTAGAAGGAGAGGCAAAAGAGAGTGAAGAGAGTAGAAAGTGAAAGAAAAGTGAACAGAAAAGAGCAAGAAAGAGAAAGATGTAAAAGGGCACGTATATGACAGTGCTCTCTGCAACAGGATAAAACTGGAAATGTCTAGTGGAAAAGAAACAGTTAAGTAAAATTTGTCATATCCATTCAGCAGAATATTATGTAGCCATTAAAATGATAATTATGAAGACTATGTAGGAGTATGAAAAATGCTTCTGATATTAAGTTAAAGAGTAGAGTACAAAATTAAAACTGCATTATGATGGCAACCATGAAAAATGATGGGAAGGGAATATAGGCAAATAAAACAATTTGATTTGTTGTAGTAGCAGAATTGTGGGTATACTATTATTATTGCTTACTTACATTAATATTGTCATAATATTGTTTTGCAATATATGATTAACGTTAAAGTTAAATAGCAACAGGAAGAAGGAAGGAAAGGAAAATGAATTTTAAAAAGAAGGAGAAGAAGAGAGGGAGGGGAGAAGGGCATGGAAGAAGAAATGAGAGGAGAAGAGAGATGAAAAGAGAGGGATTGGAGTAAAGCCCATGTTTTGAGGGCTGGGCCATCTTTAGCAGCCACCTCAGCCGTAGTATTGACTCAGGCTCTTCTTCCAGGCTCTTTGGACTGAAAACAGTTTTCACTGTACACAGAAGATGTTCACCTCCCACCCTCTTCCCTTCAGTATTTTTTAAAGCCTATTAAGGAGTTAGGGATACCAAGCTCAGGATTTCAAGAAACTCAGATTCTAGTGGCTAGAGAGAGATAGGGGCATAGATGTGTGAGCAAACAATTACAGCCAATCAACAAAAGCTCAAACAGAGGTCTAAAACTCTGTAGGTGGAGGCCGTAGGCTCTCAGAAGGCTTCACGAGCAAGCTACATTTGAGCTGCGTTTCAAAAACTGGGCAGGAGATTATCAGACAGAGAAAGGGGGGTAGCATCCTAACATCCTAGGGAGAAGGCACAAGTGCAAAGGCACCAGGGCCTAAACACACACACACACACACACACACACACACACACACCCCACATATACTACCATTTAGTATGGCTAAACATAGGATTCAGGAGGAACAGAGGCAAGAGATGAGGCCTTGAATTTATCCTAAGGGCAATGAGAAGGATTAAAGCGTTTAATCAGAGGAATAGCACACTCTAATTTGTGCTTTAGAGAGATGACTGTTGAGGCAATGAGGAAAGTGGGTGGTAGTAGGGCAAAGTGGAGAGAAGGAACATAAATTAGGAGGTGATTGTAAGAGTTCGATAAGAAAGAGTAAGACCCTAAACTGGGGCAATTAATGGCATAAGGGTAGAGGGATTAACTCAGGAAATCTTTATGTAGAAATAATAGAACTTTATTCATTAACTCATTTAGTGAACAACTTTTGAGCACCTCCTATGGCATTGGGTAGTCAGTGATCAAAGACAGTGTCTGTCTTAAGAGGGGAAGATAGACAGAGAGACAGCTGGTTACAGATCAGTGTGAAAAGTGCTATGATAGAGATAAGCCAGTGAGGGAGAGGCCTTGAGAGATCAGGAATAAATGGGATATGGGAAGGGAGGGAGGAGGGGTCTAGGATGACTTCCAGGTTTCCACCTCAGATGTTGAGTGGAGAGTTGAACCACTGGCTAAGGTGAGGAGCACAGGGTGTGTGTCTGGAGGCACATGGTCATTTTGATTTGGTTCTCTCAACTCTTCCTTTGCCACCACCCCATTGAGAAAGGCCAACTGTGGTTTAGGGAGCCTGTTGTTGCCTTCCCCGTTGGAAGAATTGCATGGAAAACACCTAGTATAGTTCCTGGCACATAGTAAGTGCTCAATAAATGTTAAGTAAAGAAAACTAGTAAAAAGTGCAGAAACTTAAAGCAAGATTCATACTTACCATGCTGCCTCTCTCCATAAAACCATTGAGGGATGTGTGGCCCACTGGCCCTGAAAGGCAGTCCACCAGAGACTTTTGACAGAACCTCAGCCTCCCAAGAAGAGGTTGTTAAAGAGAGTATGGATATAAATATGCAAAAACTGAGCTCACTGTTGGTAGATTGGGCTCCCACAAAGAAAAGGATAGATGCGGCACAGGGATCTCAGCGGTTTATTCCCATCAAAAGGCATCTGCATTGCATCATTTGTTTGAAGAATATGTACTGTGAACATTGAAACCCACCTCATCGCATGATACCATGGAGGAAGTCACCAAAGTTGTGAATTTTCTTTGTTCTTGTGCTTTTACTATTGTCGCTTTACTGAAATTTTAGAAAAAGATGAAGCAGAGTATGGAGACCTTGTTTATGTCAATGCTGTTGGGTAGTAAAGTCATGGAAAACTTGTTGAAAGATTTACTGAACTGCTTCTCCACCACAGGGAATTAAAAGGCTTTGAGGGACCCAACTCATCAGACCTCAGGCAGCTCATGTCTTCCAGATGTGACAAGACTTGTAAACACTCTAATCTTGAAAGTGAAACACTGCTGATGCATTGGATGGAGGAAGTGCTCACGTTGAGCTTAAGCCGGACATGTGGACTAAGTGACTGACCACTAGAACCTGCTTTCATTTCTTATTGCTTCACTACATTAAGTGCCATGAAATCACCAACAGTGAAGAAATGTGGTGCTGTTTGATGGACACAAAGTCACTTTTTAAGAGAAATTCTCAGATTTGGGTAAGTATGAACCTTGCTTTAAGTTTTATATTTTTTTTACCTTTTTGAAATGTACATGTATTGAGTGCTTATATGCTCCCGGGACTAGCCTAGGTGTTTTACATGTACTCATTCATTCCAGCCTCACAACAAACCTAAGAGGTAGTTTCTAGCATTATTCTCATTCCACAGATATTAACAGTGAGGTTAAGAAGAAAGACTTTTAAGTGGGGGAGCCTGGACTCTACCCTGGCAGTCTGACTTCTGTGCTCTTAACCACTCTGTGCAACCTTGAAGATGTGTCTAATCACCAAGCATCAGTCCTATCAGTGGGGCTTCATTTCCAAGGAACTGATTATAGTGAAAGGGAATTATGCTCACCAAGAAGACTCAATTTTCCTAGAATTTTAGAAAGCACTGGATAAATCCCAGAGTCTAAAATATCCTGCTTTATGGTCTAGCTCTGGGCAACACTTGGGTCCATTTTCTTTTTCTCATGAAACCACTGAGGGCAGTGCTGAGAAACATCACTAGTGAGTAAATCTGGAGACTGTGTTGAGAGGTGCCCTGATGCAGCACCCTCCACAACTCCATTTGTTTAAATTCCTGTCCTCATGGACTTCATCAATGCTCTCAAAATCAACCCACATCTAGCATAGGCCTATAAGAGTGCACTTTTGTATAAATTATGTTAATCTAACTGCTTTTATACTGCTTTTGTGTTGGTAAAAATCCATAAATGTGTTCATCCTGCTTCACTATTGTTATTAATTTTTAAGTTATGGACTTCATGTTCTGAGGTATAGCATCGTACGTTGTTTTTAAAAAATTTTTTTATTGTAGTATAGTTGCTTTACAATGTTGTGTTAATTTCTACTGTACAGCAAAGTGAATCAGCTACACGTATACATATATCCCCTCTTCTTTGGATTTCCTTCCCATTTAGGTCACCACAGAGCACTGAGTAGAGTTTCCTGTGCTATACAGTAGGTTCTCATTAGTTACCTATTTTATACATAGTATCAATAGTGCATATATGTCAATCTCAATCTCCCAATTCATCCCACCCACCCCCCTTCCCCCCTTGGCATCCATATGTTTGTTCTCTATATCTGTGTCTCTATTTCTGCTTTGTAAATAAGATTGTCTATACCAATTTTTTCAGACTCCACATATATGTGCGAATATACTTCTTTTTCTCTTGACTTACTTCACTCTGTATGACAGTCTCTAGGTCCATCCACATCTCTACAAATGACTCAGTTCCATTCCTTTTTATGACTCAGTAATATTCCATTGTATATACGTACCACATCTTCTTTATCCATTCCTCTGTTGATGGACATTTAGATTGTTTCCATGTCTTGGCTATTGTAAAGAGTGCTGCAATGAACATTGGGGTGCATGTGTCTTTTTGAATTATGGTTTTCCCTGGGTGGGAAATCCCAGTAGTGGGATTGCTGGATCACACGGTAGTTCTAGTTTTTTAAGGAACCTATATACTATTCTCCATAGTGGCTACATACTGTTCTCCATAGTGGCTGCATACTGTTCTCCATAGTAGCTGTATCAATTTACATTCCCACCAACAGTGCAAGAGGGTTCCCTTTTCTCCACACCCTCTCCAGTACTTATTGTTTGTAGAAGGTTTGATGATGGCCATTCAGACCAGTGTGAGGTGATACCTCATTGTAGTTTTGATTTGCATTTCTCTAATAATTAGCGATGTTGAATATCATTTCATATGTTTTTTTGCCAACTGTATGTCTTCTTTGCAGAAGTGTCTATTTAGGTCTTCTGCCCATTTTTTTGATTGGCTTGCTTGTCTTTTTGCTATTGAGCTGCATGAGCTGCTTGTATATTTTGGAGATTAACCCTTTGTCAGTTGCTTCATATTTTCTGCCATTCTGAGGGCTGTCTTTTTGTCTTGTTTATGGTTTCCTTTGCTGTGCAAAAGCTTTTAGTTTAATTAGGTCGCATTTGTTTATTTTTGTTTTTATTCTCATTACTCTAGGAGGGGGGGTCAAAAAAGATCTTGCTCAAAAAAGATCAGATTTATGTCAAAGAGTGTTCTGCTTATGTTTTCCTCTAAGAGTTTTATAGTGTCTGGCCTTACATTTAGGTCTTTATTTTGAGTTTATTTTTTTGCATGGTGTTAGGGAGTGTTCTAATTTCATTCTTTTACATGTAGCTGTCCAGTTTTCCCAGCACCACTTATTGAAGAGGCTCTCTTTGCTCAATTGTATATTCAGGCTTCCTTTGTCATAGATTAGGTGGCCATAGGTGCATGGGTTTATCTCTGAACTTTCTATCCTGTTCCATTGATCTATATTTCTGTTTTTGTGCCAGTACCATACTGTCTTGATTACTGTAGCTTTGTAGTATAGTCTGAAGTCAGGGAGCCTGCTTCCACTGGCTCTGTTTTTATTTCTCAAGATTGCTTTGGCTATTCAGGGTCTTTTGTGTTTCCATAAAAATTGTAAAATTTTTTGTTCTAGTTCTGTGAAAAATGCCATTGGTCATTTTATAGTGATTGCATTGAATCGGTAGATTGCTTTGGATAGTGTAGTCATTTTCACAGTATTGATTCTTCCAATCCAGGAACATGGTATAGCTCTCCACCTGTTGGTGTAGTCTTTGATTTCTTTCATCAGTATCTTATAGTTTTCTCATACAGGCCTTTGCCTCCTTATGTAGGTTTTTTCCTAGGTATTTTATTCCTTTTTGTTGCAATGGTAAATGGGATTGTTTCCTTAATTTCTCCTTCTGATCTTTTGTTGTTAATGTATAGGAATGAAAGAGATTTCTGTGTATTAACAGCGTATCCTGTGACTTTATTAAATTTGTTGATTAGCTCTCGTAGTTGTCTGGTGGAATCTTTAGGATTTTCTATGTGTAGTATCATGTCATCTGCAAACAGTGACAGTTTTACTTCTTCACTGCCAATTTGGATTCCTTTTATTTCTTTTCTTCTCTGATTGCCATGGTTAGGACTTCCAAAACTAGGTTGAATAATAATGGTGAGAGTGGGCACCCTTGTCTTGTTCCTGATTTTAGAGGAAATGCTTTCAGCTTTTCACCATTGAGAATGATGTTGGCTGTGGGTTTGTCATATATGGCCTTTATTATGTTGAGGTAGGTTCCCTCTATGCCCACTTTCTGGAGAGTTTTTTTATCATAAATGGGTGTTGAATTTTGTCGAATGCTTTTTCTGCATCTATTGAGATGATCATATGGATTTTATTCTTCAATTTGTTAATATGGTGTATCACATTGATTGATTTGCATATACTGAAGACTCCTTGCATCTCTGGGATAAATCCCACTTGATCATGGTGTATGATCCTTTTAATGTGTTGTTGGATTTGGTTTGCTAGTATTTTGTTGAGGATTTTTCCGTCTATGTTCATCAATGATATTGGCCTGTAATTTTCTTTTTTTGTAATATCTTTGTCTGGTTTTGGTATCAGGGTGATGGTGGCCTCTAGAATGAGTTTGGGAGTGTTCCTCCCTCTGCAATTATTTGGAAGGGTTTGAGAAGGATAGGTGTTAGCTCTTCTCTGAATGTTTGATAGAATTTGCCTGTGAAGCCATCTGGCCCTGGACTTTTGTTTGGTGGAAGATTTTTAATCACAGTTTCAATTTCATTACTTGTGATTGGTCTATTCATACTTTCTGTTTCTTCCTTGTTCAGTCTTGGAAGGTTATATCCTTCTAAGAATTTTTCCACTTCTAGGTTGTTCATTTTGTTGACATATAGTTGCTTGTAGTAATCTCTTATGACCCTTTGTATTTCTGTGGTGTCCATTGTAACTTCTCCTTTTTCCTTTCTCCTTTTATTGATTTGAATCCTCTCCCTTTTTTTCTTGATGAGTCTGGCTAAAGTTTTATCAATTTTGTTTATCTTCTCAAAGAACCAGCTTTTAATTTCATTGATCTTTGCTATTGTTTTCTTCATCTCTATTTCATTTGTTTCTGCTCTTCTTTATGATTTTTATTCTTCTGCTAACTTTGGGTTTTGTTTCTTCTTCTTTCTCTAGTTTCTTTAGGTGTAAGGATAGGTTGTTATTTGAGATTTTTCTTGTTTCTTGAGGTAGGATTGTATTGCTATAAACTTCCCCCTTAGAACTGCTTTTGCTGCATCCCCTAGGTTTTGGATTGTCATGTTATTTGTCATTTGTGTCTAGGTATTTTTCGATTTCCTCTTTGATTTCTTCAGGGATCCATTCATTATTTAATAACATGTTTATCCTCCATGTGTTTGTGTTATAAATAGCTTTTATTATGTTGAGATATGTTCCCTCTATACCCACTTTGGTAAGAGTTTTTATCATGAATGGATGTTGAATTTTGTCAAATCCTTTTTCTGCATCTATTGAGATGATCATGTGGTTTTTGTCTTTTCTTTTGTTTAAGTGGTATATCACATTGATTGATTTGTGTATGTTGAACCATCCTCATGAACTTGGGATGAATCCCATTTGGTCATGTTATATGACCGTTTTTATGTGTTGTTGGATTCAGCTTGCTAATATTTTATTGAGAATTTTTGTGTCTATATTCATCAAAGATATTGGCCTGTAATTTTCTTTTTTGGTGGTATCTTTGCCTAGTTTTGGTGTCAGCATGATGGTTGAGTTTGAGTTTGGAAGAGATTGAGAAAGATTAGTATAAGTTCTTCTTTGTGTGTTTGGTAGAATTCCCCTGTGAAGACAACTGGTCCTGGACTTTTGTTTGTAAGGAGTTTTTAAATTACAGATTCTATTTCATTTCTAGTGGTTGGTCTGTTCAAATTATCTATTTCTTCCTGATTCAGTCTGGTGGGCTGTATGTTTCTAGAAAGTTGTCCATTTCTTCTAGGCTGTTGAATTTGTTGGCAAATAATTATTCATAATATCCTCTTATGGTGTTTTGTACTTCTGCAGTATCAGTTGATATTTCTCCATTTTCATTTCTCATTTTGTTTGTGTTCTCTGCCTTTTCTTCTTGGTGAGCCTAGCTAGAGGTTTGTCAATTTTTTCTACTCTTTCAAAGAACCAGCTCTTGGTTTTATTGATTTTTTCTATTTTTTTTTGAATCTCTATTTTATATATTTCCTCTCTTATCTTTATTATTTCCTTCATTCTGCTGACTTTAAGTTTTGTTTATTTTTCTTTTTCTAATTCTTTTAGGTGGTAGGTTAGGTTGTTTATTTGAGATTTTTCTTGTTTTTTGAGGAAAGCCTGTATCTCTATGAACTTTCCTCTAATACCTGCTTTTGCTGCACCCCATAGATTTTTTATTGTTGTGCTTTCATTGTCATTTGTCTCAAGGTATTTTTTAATTTCCTTTTTGCTTTCCTCATTGACCCATTGGTTTTTTAGTAGCATGTTATTTAGTCTCCAAGCAATCTTTTTTTTCTCATTTCTTTTTCTGTGATTGATTTCTAGTTTCATGCCATTGTGTTCAGAAGAGAGGCTTGAAATAATTTCTATACTCTTAAATTTGTTGAGGTTTGTTTTGTGCCCTAGTACAATCAATCAATCCTAGTTGATTGATTCAATCCTCTAGTGGTCAATCCTAGAGAATGTTCCATGTGCACTTGAAAAGAATGTGTATTCTGCTTTTTCTTTTTTTGACGTAATATCCTGAAAATATCAATTAAATCTAACTGTTCTATTGTATCATTTAGGATCTCTGTTGCCTTACTGATTTTCTGTCTCGAAGATCTGTCCATTGATGTGAGTGGGGTGTTAAATCTCCTACTATTATTGCATTCCTGTCATTTTCTTCTTTTATGTATGTTAGCATTTTTTTAAATGTACTTGGGCACTCCTATATTAGGTGCATATATGTTGATGAGTGTAAAATCCTCTTTTTGTATTGATCCTTTTATCAATATATAGTGTCCTTCTTTATCTTTCTTTATGGCCTTTGTTTTAAAGTCTATTTTGTCTAATATGTGTATTGTGAACCCTGCTTTCTTGTCATTTCTATTTCCATGAAATATCTTTTTTTATCCCCTCACTTTCAATCTATGTGTCTCCTTTGCCCTAAAGTGGGTCTCTTATAGGCAGCATATTGTAGGCTCTTGTTTTTCTTTCCAGTCTGCCAGTCCACGTCTTTTGATTAGAGTACTTAGTCTGTTGACATTTAAGGTAATTATTGACAAACATGTATTTATTGCCATTTTATTTTATTTATTTATCTTTAACATCTTTATTGTAATATAATTGCTTTACAATGGTTTGTTAGTTTCTGCGTTATAACAAAGTGAATCAGTTATACATATACATATGTTCCCATATCTCTTCCCTCTTGTGTCTCCCTCCCTCACACCCTCCCTATCCCACCCCTCTAGGTGGTCACAAAGCACTGAGCTGATCTCCCTTTGCCATGCGGCTGCTTTCCACTAGCTATCCATTTTACGTTTGGTAGTGTATACTACCACTACCACTACCACAGTGTATATCCTCAAGTCCATTCTCTAGTAGGTCTGTGTCTTTATTCCCGTCTTACCCCTAGGTTCTTCATGACCTTTTTTTTTTCTCCTTAGACGCCATATATATGTGTTAGCATACAGTATTTGTTTTTCTCTTTCTGACTTACTTCACTCTGTATGACAGACTCTAGGTCCATCCACGTCACTACAAATAACTCAATTTCGTTTCTTTTTATGGCTGAGTAATATTCCATTGTATATATGTGCCACATCTTCCTTATCCATTCATCCGATGATGGACACTTATGTTGCTTCCATCTCCTTGCTATTGTAAATAGAGCTGCAATGAATATTTTGGTACATGACTCTTTTTGAATTATGGTTTTCTCAGGGTATATGCCCAGTCGTGGGATTGCTGGGTCGTATGGTAGTTCTATTTGTAGCTTTTTAAGGAACCTCCATACTGTTTTCCATAGTGGCTGTATCAATTTACATTCCCACCAGCAGTGCAAGAGTGTTCCCTTTTCTCCACACCTCCAGCATTTATTGTTTCTAGATTTTTTGATGATGGCCATTCTGACTGGTGTGAGATGATATCTCATTGTAGTTTTTATGTGCATTTCTCTAATGATTAATGATGTTGAGCGTTCTTTCATGTGTTTGCTGCCAATCTGCATATGTTCTTTGGAGAAATGTCTATTTAGGTCTTCTGGCCATTTTTGGATTGGGTTGTTTGTTTTTTTAATATCGAGCTGCACGAGCTGCTTGTAAATTTTAGAGATTAATCCTTTGTCAGTTGCTTCATTTGCAAATATTTTCTCCCATTCTGAGGTTTTCTTTTAGTCTTGTTTATGGTTTCCTTTGCTGCGCAAAAGCTTTGAAGTTTCATTAGGTCCCATTTGTTTATTTTTGTTTTTATTTCCATTTCTCTAGGAGGTGGGTCAAAAAGGATCTTGCTGTGGTTTATGTCATAGAGTGTTCTGCCTATGTTTTCCTCTAAGAGTTTAACAGTTTCTGGCCTTACATTTAGATCTTTAATCCATTTTGAGCTTATTTTTGTGTATAGTGTTAGGAAGTGTTCTAATCTCATACTTTTACATGTACATGTCCAGTTTTCCCGGCACCACTTATTGAAGAGACTGTCTTTTCTCCACTGTATATTCTTGCCTCCTTGATCAAAGATAAGGTGACCATATGTGTGTGGGTTTATCTCTGGGCTTTCTATCCTGTTCCATTGATCTATATTTCTGTTTTAGTGCCAATACCATACTGTCTAAATTACTGTAGCTTTGTAGTATAGTCTGAAGTCAGGGAGTCTGATTCCTCCATTTTTCGTTCTCAAGATTGCTTGGGCTATTCGGGGTCTTTTGTCTTTCCATACAAATTGTGAAATTTTTTGCTCTAGTTCTGTGAAAAATGCCAGTGGTAGTTTGATAGGGATTGCATTGCATCTGTAGATTGCTTTGGGTAGTAGAGTATTTTCACAATGTTGATTCTTCCAATCTAAGAACATGGTATATCTCTCCATCTATTTGTATCATCTTTAATTTCTTTCATCAGTGTCTTATAATTTTCTGCATACAGGTCTTTTGTCTCCTTAGGTAGGTTTATTCCTAGATATTTTATTCTTTTTTTTGCAATGGTAAATGGGAGTGTTTTCTTGATTTCATTTTCAGATTTTTCATCATTAGTGTATAGGAATGCCAGAGATTTCTGTGCATTAATTTTGTATCCTGCTACTTTACCAAATTCATTGATTAGCTCTAGTCGTTTTCTGGTAGTATCTTTGGGATTCTCTATGTATAGTATCATGTCATCTGCAGACAGTGAAAGCTTTACTTCTTTTCTGATTTGGATTCCTTTTATTTCTTTTTCTTCTCTGATTGCTGTGGCTAAAACTTCCAAAACTATGTTGAATAAGAGTAGTGAGAGTGGGCAACCTTGTCTTGCTCCTGATCTTAGTGGAAATGGTTTCAGTTTTTCACCATTAAGGAAGATGTTGGCTGTGGGTTTGTCATATATGGCCTTTATTATGTTGAGGAAAGTTCCCTCTATGCCTACTTTCTGGAGGGTTTTTTATCATAAATGGGTGTTGAATTTTGTCGAAAACTTTCTCTGCATCTATTGAGATGATCATATGGTTTTTCTCCTTCAGTTTGTTGATATGGTGTATCACGTTGATTGATTTGTGTACATTGAAGAATCCTTGCATTCCTGGGATAAACCCCACTTGATCATGGTGTATGATCCTTTTAATGTGCTGTTGGATTCTGTTTGCTAGTATTTTGTTGAGGATTTTTGCATCTATGTTCATCAGTGATATTGGCCTGTAGTTTTCTTTCTTTGTGACATCTTTTTCTGGTTTTGGTATCAGGGTGATGGTGGCCTCCTAGAATGAGTATGGGAGTGTTCCTCCCTCTGCTATATTTTGGAAGAGTTTGAGAAGGATAGGTGTTAGCTCTTCTCTGAATGTTTGATAGAATTCGCCTGTGAAGCCATCTGGTCCTGGGCTTTTGTTTGTTGGAAGATTTTTAATCACAGTCTCAATTTCAATGCTTGTGATTGGTCTGTTCATATTTTCTATTTCTTCCTGGTTCAGTCTCGGCAGGTTGTGCATTTCTAAGAATTTGTGTGTTTCTTCCAGGTTGTTGATCTTATTGGCATAGAGTTGCTTGCAGTAATCTCTCATGATCTTTTGTATTTCTGCAGTGTCAGTTGTTACCTCTCCTTTTTCATTTCTAATTCTATTGATTTGAGTCTTCTCTCTTTTTTTCTTGATGAGTCTGGCTAATGGTTTATCGATTTTGTTTATCTTCTCAAAGAACCAGCTTTTAGTTTTATTGATCTTTGCTATCATTTCCTTCATTTCTTTTTCATTTATTTCTGATCTGATCTTTATGATTTCTTTCCTTCTGCTAACTTTGGGGGTATTTTGTTCTTCTTTCTCTAATTGCTTTAGGTCAAGGTTAGGTTGTTTATTCGAGATGTTTCCTGTTTCTTAAGGTAGGCTTGTATAGCTATAAACTTCCCTCTTAGAACTGCTTTTGCTGCATCCCATAGGTTTTGGGTCATCGTGTCTCCATTGTCATTTGTTTCTAGGTTTTTTTTTAATTTCCTCTTTGATTTCTTCAGTGATCAATTCATTATTAAGTAGTGTATTGTTTAGCCTCCATGTGTTTGTATTTTTTGCAGATCTTTTCCTGTAATTGATATCTAGTGTCATAGCGTTGTGGTCGGAAAAGATACTTGATACAATTTCAATTTTCTTAAATTTACCAAGGCTTGATTTGTTACCCAAGATATGATCTATCCTGGAGAATGTTCCATGAACACTCGAGAAAAATGTGTATTCTGTTGTTTCTGGATGGAATGTCCTATAAATATCAATTAAGTCCATCTTGTTTAATGTATCATTTAAAGCTTGTGTTTCCTTATTTATTTTCATTTTGGATGATCTGTCCATGGGTGAAAGAGGGGTGTTAAAGTCCCCTACTATGAATGTGTTACTGTCGATTTCCCCTTTTATGGCTGTTAGTATTTGCCTTATGTATTGAGGTGCTCCTATGTTGGGTACATAAATATTTACAATTGTTATATCTTCTTCTTGGATCGATCCTTTGATCATTATGTAGTGTCCTTCTTTGTCTCTTCTAATAGTCTTTATTTTAAAGTCGATTTTGTCTGATATGAGAATTGCTACTCCAGCTTTCTTTTGATTTCCATTTGCATGGAATATCTTTTTCCATCCCCTCACTTTCAGTCTGTATGTGTCCCTAAGTCTGAAGTGGATCTCTTGTAGACAGCATATATATGTGTCTTGTTTTTGTATCCATTCAGCCAGTCTGTGTCTTTTGGTAGGAACACTTAATCCATTTACATTTAAGGTAATTATTGATATGTATGTTCCTATTCTCATTTTCTTAATTGTTTTGGGTTTGTTATTGTAGGTCTTTTCCTTCTCTTGTGTTTCTTGCCTAGAGAATTTCCTTTAGCATTTGTTCTAAAGCTAGTTTGGTGGTATTGAACTCTCTCAGCTTTTGCTTGTCTGTAAAGGTTTTAATTTCTCCATCAAATCTGAATGAGATCCTTGCTGGGTAGAGTAATCTTGGTTTTAGGTTTTTCTCCTTCATCACTTTAAATATGTCCTGCCACTCCCTTCTGGCTTGCAGAGTTTCTGCTGAAAGATCAGCTGTTAACCTTATGGGGATTCCCTTGTATGTTATTTGTTGTTTTTCCCTTGTTGCTTTTAATATGTTTTCTTTGTATTTAATTTTTGTCAGTTTAATATGTGTCTTGGTGTGTTTCTCCTTGGATTTATCCTGAATGGGACTCTCTGTGCTTCCTGGAGTTGATTAACTATTTCCTTTCCCATATTAGGGAAGTTTTCAACTATAATCTCTTCAAATATTTTCTCACTCCCTTTCTTTTTCTCTTCTTCTTCTGGGACCCCTGTAATTCGAATATTGGTGCATTTAATGTTGTCCCAGAGGTCCCTGAGGCTGTCCTCAGTTCTTTTCATTCTTTTTTCTTTATTCTGCTCTGCAGTAGTTATTTCCACTATTTTATCTTCCAGGTCACTTATCTGTTCTTCTGCCTCAGTTATTCTGCTATTGATTCCTTCTAGAGTATTTTTAATTTCATTTATTGTGTTGTTCATCATTGCTTGTTTCCTCTTTAGTTCTTCTAGGTCCTTGTTAAATGTTTCTTGCATTTTCTGTATTCTATTTCCAAGCTTTTGGATCATCTTTATTATCATTATTCTGAAATCTTTTTCAGGTAGACTGCCTATTCCTCTTCATTTGTTAGGTCTGATGGGTTTTAATCTTGCTCCTTCATCTGCTGTGTGTTTTTCTTTTTTCTCATTTTGCTTATCTTACTGTGTTTGGGGTCTCCTTTTTGCAGGCTGCAGGTTCGTAGTTCCCATTGTTTTTGGTGTCTGTCCCCAGTGGCTAAAGTTGGTTCATTGGGCTGTGTAGGCTTCCTGGTGGGGGGGAGTAGTGCCTGTGTTCTGGTGGATGAGGCTGGATCTTGTCTTTCTGGTGGGCAGGTCCATGTCTGGTGGTGTTTTGGGCTGTCTGTGGCCTTATTATGATTTTAGGCAGCCTCTCTGCTAATGCATGAGATTGTGTTCCTGTCTTGCTAGTTGTTTGGTGTAGGGTGTCCAGCACTGTAGCTTGCTGGTTGTTGAGTGAAGCTGGGTGTTGGTGTTGAGATGGAGATCTCTGGGAGATTTTCGCTGTTTGATATTACGTGGAGCTGGGAGGTTTCTTGTGGACCAGTGTCCTGAAGTTGGCTCTCCCACCTCAGAGGCACAGCACTGACTCCTGGCTGCAGCGCCAAGAGCCTTTCATCCACATGGCTCAGAATAAAAGGGAGAAAAAGTAGAAAGAATGAGGATAAAATAAAATAAAATAAAGTAAGATAAAATAAAATAAAATAGTTAAAAAATAATTATTAAGAAAAAAAATTTTTTTAAGTAAAACAAACAAACAAAAAACAGATGGACAGAACCCTAGGACAAATGGTGAAAGCAAAGCTATAAAGACAAAATCTCACACAGAAGCATACATATGCACGCTCACAAAAAGAGGAAAAGGGGAAAAAATAATATATTTTACTCTCAAAGTCTACCTCCTCAATTTGGGATGATTCATTGCCTATTCAGGTTTTCCACTGATGCAGGGTACATAACGTTGATTGTGGAGCTTTAATCTGCTACTTCTGAGGCTGCTGGGAGAAATTTCCCTTTCTCTTCTTTGTTCACACAGCTCCCGGGGTTCAGCTTTGGATTTGGCCTCGCCTGTGCATGTAGGTCATGGAGGGCATCTGTTCTTCGCTCAGACAGGACGGGGTTAAAGGAGCAGCTGATTCGGGGGCTCTGGCTCACTCAGGCCGGGGGGAGGGATGGTAGAGATGTGGGGCGAGCCTGCGGAGGCAGAGGCCAGCGTGATGTTGCACCAGCCTCAGGCACGCCATGTGTCCTCCCAGGGAAGTTGTCCCTGGATCACGGGACCCTGGCAGTGGCGGGCTGCACAGGCTCCCGGGAAGGGAGGTGTGGATAGTGACCTGTGCTCACACAGAGGCTTCTTGGTGGCAGCAGCAGTGGCCTTAGCATCTCATGCCTGTCTCTGGGGTCTGCGCTGATAGCCGCGGCTCACGCCCGTCTTTGGAGCTCCTTTAAGCAACACTCTTAATCCCCTCTCCTCGCGCACCAGGAAACAAAGAGGGAAGAAAAAGTCTCTTGCCTCTTTGGCAGGTCCAGACTTTTTCCTGGACTCCATCCCGGCTAGCCGTGGTGCACTAGCCCCTTGAGGCTGTGTTCACGCCGCCAGTCCTCTCCCTGCGATCCGACCGAAGTCCGAGCCTCAGCTCCCAGCCCCGCCTGCCGCGGCTGGTGAGCAGACAAGCCTCTCGGCCTGGTGAGTGCTGGTTGGCACCGACCCTCTGTGCGGGAGTCTCTCTACTTAGCCCTCTGCACCCCTGTTGCTGTGCTCGTCTCCGCGGCTCCGAAGCTTCCCCCCCCCACCACCCATAGTCTCCGCCCGCGAAGGAGCTTCCTAGTGTGTGGGAACATTTCCTCCTTCACAGCTCCCTCCCACTGGTGCAGGTCCCATCCCTATTCTTTTGTCTCTGTTTATTATTTTTTCTTTTGCCCTACCCAGGTATGTGGGGAGTTTGTTGCCTTTTGGGAGGTCTGAGGTCTTCTGCCAGCGTTCAGTGGGTGTTCTGTAGGAGTTGTTCCACATGTAGATGTATTTCTGATGTATCTGTGGGGAGGAAGGTGATCTCCGTGTCTTACTCTTCCGCCATCTTCCCCCTCTCTCTCTTTTTTTTTTTCTTTTCAGTATGCAGGCCTCTCACTGTTGTGGCCTCTCCCGTTGCGGAGCACAGGCTCCAGACGCGCAGGCTCAGCGGCCATGGCTTACGGGCCCAGCTGCTCCACGGCATGTGGGATCTTCCCGGACCGGGGCACGAACCCGTGTCCCCTGCATCGGCAGGCGGACTCTCAACCACTGTGCCACCAGGGAAGCCCTTCCCCCTCTCTTTATTGCCATTTTAAACCTGTTTTCCTGTTGATTCTGTTTCTCCTTTGTTCCTTTCTTTTTCTTTTTGTGGTTTGATGATTTCCTTTTATTTTATGTTGTGTTCTCTTCTTTCTGTTTTCTGTGCATCTATTTTATGTTTTTGATTTGTGATTACCCCTTTTTTCAAGTATGTCAACCCCTTCCTATATCTGCTTCCTTTAGACTGATAGTTATGTAGGCTCAAACAAATTCTAAAAAAAGATAATAAGAATCTACATTTTTTACTCTCCTCCCCCACACTTTATGATTTTGATGTCCTTTTTTACATCTTCATGTTTATCCTTTTGCTGTTCCTTGTGTTTATCATTGTTTTCACAGATGGATTTCTTTTTTCCTTTTTGATCTGTATACTGGCTTATTTAAGTGATTTACTTTCCAATTGTGATTTCCTATTTCTTCTTCCTTCTTTTCTATTTAGAGAAGACCTTTCACTATTTCTTGTAAGATAGGTTTAGTATTGCTGTATTCTTTTAGTTTTTGCTTGTCTGAGAAATTCTTTATCTCTCCTTCTATTCTAAATGATAATCTTGCTGGGTAGAGTATTCTAGGTTGCAGATTATTCCCTTTTAAAACTTGTTAACTTTTGTCATTTTGAGTATAATGTGTCTTGGTGTAGGTCTCTTTGGGTTCATCTTGTTTGGGATTCTCTGTGCTTCTTGTGTCTGGATATCTGTTTGCTTCTTTACGTTTGGGAAATTTTCAGCTATAATTTCTTCAAATACATTTTCAACCCCCTTTTCTCTTTCTTCTCCTTCTGGAATCCCTATTATGTGTAGATTGGCTTGTTATATTATCCCATAGGTCTCATATATGGCTTTCATATTTCTTCATTTGTCTTTCTGTCTGCTGTTCTGATTGGGTGATTTCCATTATCCTATCTTCCAGATCACTTCTTCATTCTTCTGCATTATTCATTCTGCTATTCATTGCCTTTAGTTCAGCTTTTGTCTCAGCAAATGAATTTTCTAATTTTTCTTGCCTCCTCCTTATATTTTCTCATTCCTTTTTACAGTACTCTGCATTTCTGTTGATAGCCTTTATTAATTCCGTCAGTGTTTTCATTACCCCTTTTTGACTCGGTGTCTATTAGACTGAAGAGGTCTGTCTCATTGTTTGTTCCTTCAGGGAAATTCTCTTGGTATTTTAAGTGGGAGTGGTTTCTCTGCTTCTTCATTTTACTTCCATTTCCCTTACTCTGTGAGTTTAGGAGAAACAGTTATCTACTGTAGTCTTGGAAGGCTAGATATACGTGGGAGCATCCCTGTGTAACTTGTGTGGGTTTAATATTTTTGGCATGAGAGCTGCTTTTAGTTTGGATGCCTTCCACCTCTTTCCTCAGCATGTCCTGGCTGTTATCCCCTTGATAGGGGGTGTGCAGATGTGGTGGCTCATGCATACTCCCAGGGGCTGCAACAGCAGGGGCAGCAATTGACTCTTGCTCATGGGTCTCTCAGCAGTGGCAGCAGTCTGAGCACACTCCCTGGACCCATGACAGGGTGGGGACAGTGATTGGCACTCACTCCCGATTCTCTCAGAAGTGGCAGGGACCCACACCCACCTCCGAAGCCCATGATGGCAGTGGGGGCTCACGCCCACCCCCAGAGCTTGTATAGGCCGTCCTGTTACCTGACAGCCTGAATGGGGAAAGAATTTCCTATGTGGTCCCACCCCTCTCCTTGAGCACCCCCCAACAATGGTGCCTTGCCACTCTGGCTGGCTCAGGCTTCTTCTGCATATACCCTCAGTTGCAGCCACACCCTGCTCCAGCCCCTTCAGGCTGTCTCCACTCAGCCAATCCCAGTTCTCTCCCCAAGTTGACCTCTGAAGCCCACGCTTTAGCACCCAGCCCCCAACCACACCAGGGACAAGCGTCTCAGGCTGGGGAGTGCACAGTGGTGGTATCGACCATCTGTGAAGGTCTCTCTCTGTTTTGCCTTCCACAGACTGGTTGTCATGCTCTCCTCCAAGGCTCCAAAATTCCCCCTCTATCCTGGCTTGTCTCCCCGCCAGTGAGGGGACTTTCCAGGGTGTGGGAACATTTCTTCTTCCATGGCTCCTTCCCAGGGGCACAGGTCCTATTCCGATTCCATTCTCTCTCTCTCTTTTTCTTTATTCTTTTGTCATACCTGGTTACATGGAGCTTTTCTTGCCCTTTCAGAAGTCTGAGGTCTTCTGCCTGTGTTCAGTAGATATTCTGTGAGAATTGTTCCACACAGAGATGTATTTTTGATGTATTTGTGGGAGGAGGTGAGCTCCACGACCTACTCCACCACCATATTGATCCCCCTTCTGTTTTATTTTCTAATATAAGCATTTAAGATTATAATTTTTCTCTAAAGTACCACTTTAATTGTATTTCACAAGTTTGACATGTAGTGTTTTGTCTCTAAGCCTTTCTAAATATTTTTAATTTCAATTATAATTACTCTTTAATCCATGAGTTATTTAATGTTTTTAGATCTCTTTCTTTCATGGATGTTATTTTCACTAAGTTTAATAATTCTAGGAATAGACCTATTTTTTCTTTAGCACATTAGGAATATTGTTGTACTGTTCTCTAGCTTTCACTATTGATGAAAAAAGGAGTTAATGTAATTGTCATTTACTTGAAGGTTATATATCTTTTCTCTCTGACTGCTTTTAATATCTTTTCTTTTCTCTTAATTTTTAAAATAAAAATTTAGTTTATCATCTATTTATGCAAGGTACACAACAGGCAAAGTGTTTCACATCATAGATTGCACTTCCAACTCCTTGGAATATTCATTTCTTTGGCTGAAAGAGAGACTAGACAGGAAAGGCAGGCAATGCTTAGGCAACTAAAATAAGGTTGGGGCCAAGGGGAGCAATACTAACATCATCCTCACAGGGAATGGGCACAAGGGGGCTGTTAATAGCAAGCTGATTTTCTAGAACTGTTAGCTAGAAGCATAGAAGCACTACTTCTGGACATTCAGACAGTCTCAGGCTTCAGTCATCCCCATCACACAGGTACAGAGCACTTTCTGGTAGTCACTCTTGGTGTCTTGCTGGATGTAGTAGTACAGCAATTTGGAGACCATGATTCTAATCAACACCTTATAATGAGTCCCCTTGCCTTTCATGGAGCAAAATGCAGGGGCTTATTATGAATACACTAGGCCAGGTTCAGGAAAGCATTTTCCTGGTCTCCTTTGACCTCTTTCTTGATGCTCCTTAACATGTTATAAGGTCCATAATTCTTGTACCTTTCAAATACTTTCTGGAGGTGACACACACTCCACTTGATCATGATGCTGATCCATTTGAGAACCTCAGTTCCTCCCCTCTTCTCTTTAGTACAATAGAGATCGAAGGCATCTTGGTCAATCAATACAAAATCAATGACAGAGCCATCCTCTCCTCTTCTACCCTTTGCAGGGGCAACCGTCTGCTTGCAGAAGTCACCAGATATGTCAGAAACAATGTCCTTCTCCAGATCAATCTTATACACTTCCTTGTAGACTGTTAATTTCCTGTAGCTCCTGGTTGATCCTTGAGCAAATGGTCTCAATGAGGCAGTCCTTATCAAACCCCAGCCCCTACATGGAGGCTTTCAGTTCAGAAGCATAATACTGAGCATGTGTTTTCAATGGGCCTCAAATCACCATCTTCAGGTGGCTGGACAAGGCTGACTTCAGTGTTGACGCAAGTTCCTTTTTGGTCTTCCTCTGGTAGGCAATGTCCTGTCTCTGTTCATTGCTGCATTTGGTCAAGATGTTGATGATGGTAACGTCATCTATACCTTTGGTCCTGATGGCCGTTTCAATGTTCAAAGCATTCTACTCAGCATCAGAGTTGTACGCTTCGACTGACCTGTATGTACTTGAGGGTGTAATGTAATCACCCTTCAGGCTAGGCTTGTACAAAATTTCATAAGCAGTAGACATTTTGACAGAAGCTGGGCCACGTACCAAGAGCTATGAGCATTCCCATATGTGGACTTTTTTTTTAAATTTTAGACATTCTGGAAAGTTTCACTATGATGTGTTATAGGTGTGGATTACTTTTTATTTAAACTGCTTGTGATTACCTGGGCTTCCCAATTTTGTCAGTTATCTATTCTTCAGTTCTGAGAAATTTTTAGCCATCAACCCCTTCAAATACTGCCCCTTTTTTGTCTCATGTCTTTTAGAATTCCAATGCAATCTTTCTTGCCTACTTTTTATCTCTTTGTCTCTCTGAACTGCATTCTGGACAATTTCTTTAGATCTGTCTTCCAATACAGTAATTCTCACTTCAGCTTTGTCTAAGCTGCTGTTAAACCTGTCCACTTCATTTTTTAAACTTTTATTTTGCATTGAGAATATGTAACACAATTCAGAAAAGTGCAAAAATATAAATGTATAGCTTAACAATTAATTATGAAACAAATACCAAATAATCACCCTATAAATGGAACATTATCAATAGTCCAGAAGTCCCTTGTGTCTCTGTTTCTGATCCCCAACCACCACTGCTTCCACCAGAGATAATTATCACTGTGACTTTAGTGTAATCATTTCTTTGCTTTTCTTTATAGTTTACCAGCTATAGCAATTTTTGTTTGTTTTAATGTAACACTCCGTATTATGGGTCTTGCATCTTTTATTCAACACAATATTTAAAAATTAATCCATGTTTGTACCCGTGGTTCACTAACTTTTCCTGCTGGGAAGTAGTATAGTTCATGAGAATATTATAATTTTTTATTCTATTTTTGAAGAATATTTGGATTAGCTCTTTCCCCTTTTTGTGGAGACTATTTTCAACAATGCTGCCATGAACATCATTGTATATGTATATTGAAACACATGTGCATAAATTTCTTAAGGCTATGTATTAGGAGTGGAATTTTTGGGTCACAGGTTATGTATACCTTTAATTTTACTAGATAATTCCAAGCTATTTTTCAAAATGTTTGTTCCACTGAAATTTTTATTTCAATTGTTTTACTTAATTCATTTTTAGAAATTTTATTGCATTCTTCAAATCTGCTTGATAATATATTCCCTTGCTCTTTATGCATATTTTAAATTTCTTCTTTCATTTTCCTTAAGTTTATACTTATTATATGTTTTTTTCAGATGATTCCAAAATAGAAGCTTTGCAGGCATGATTCTGATATCTCAGGGTTTCTCAGCGTTAGCACTATTGACATCTTGAGCCAGATAAGTCTTTATTGTAAGAGGCTGTCCTGCATATTAGAGGATGTTTGACAGCATCCCTGACCTCTACATACTAGATGCCAAGAGCACACACATTCCCCTCCCAATTGCTACAACCAAAAATGTCTCCTGGAGGGCAAAATTGCCCCAGCTTGTGAACAACTATATGCCCTCTACTTTTTCCCGTATGGGACCTCACTCATGGTGTCTTGTTTCCTTGTGTTTTGTGATTTTTTTAGGTAAGCTCATGTTTCTTAAACCTATACCTGTGGGAATTCTCTGATGCCTAGATTGAAATGTTTTCCTTTGGGACTGTTTTCCATTTGCTACTGCCAGGCACCTCAGGACACTGCCAGCTCAGGATCACACAAAAAATAAATATTTGGATGTAGGTTTTTTGAACCATCAAGATAGTGTGAATTTTGTGCAGCAAATCTGCACAAGGGCTAGCTGGTAGTTACTAATTCTCAAGAGAGATGTTTTTCTCCCTTCTATTCAGTGCCAGGTTTAAGGCAGGTTGGTAGAGCACAGACTTATTTTTAATTCACCCTTATGATGACTTGTAGCCTTTGGGTTCCAGGTTTATGGGATTATACTGGGAGTGTGGACTCCTGTTAGACTTTTTACATTTGACAAGTCCTCCATGCCTTGCAAGATTTGTGAAAATTGAAACTCATTATAAATGCTGAAATTAGTACAGGCTTATATTTCTGGCTTTTATGTGATGTTAAGGCTTCTGAATTTACCTGTAATTTTTTCCCAGTCTATTGATGCATTTAAAAATAGGTTTTAATTATTTTGTCCAGCATTTTTAGGTTTTCTTAGTGAGAGGATCAATCACTAAAGTACTATGCTGGATTTCACCAAGATGGTGGAGGAGTAGGAGAATGTGGAGTTCATCTCTCTACAAAAATGCATCAAGAATACATCTGCAGATGGAACAATTCTCACAGAACACCGCCTGAACACTAGCAGAAGACCTTGGACACTGGAAAGGACAAGAAAGATCCCCGCATAAATGGGTAGGACAAAAGAAAGAAGGGTAAAAGAAGAGGAGAGGAAATGGGATGGGATTTGTACCCCTGGGGGGGAACTGAAGCAGAGAAGAGGTTCCCTCATTCAGGGAAGCCTCCTCACCAATGGGGAAATCAGTTGGGACAGAAGGGGAATATCTGTGGCTGTCAGAGGAGGGTGAAATGGACAGTCTCTGGCAGACAGGACAGAGTGAGACCTACACAGACAGTCTGTGACACAGCCTTGCATGCCCCAGACTGGGACATGTGTCCACCGGTGCACACTGGGGCTGAGAGCTTGAACGTGGGGACTAGAGAGAAAACCCAAGGGGAGAAAAGCTGTTGGCTGTGAGGAGACAGCCTGAGGGGACAGGAGGGAGGAAATCTACAACTGGAAATGCTTGTGGAAGAAACCCAGACTGCCATAGAAGCAAGGCACCACTGTCGAGTGATGCACAGGGGGTGGAGCTGCCATTGCAGCCTCTCTCTCCCCACATGTCAGCCCCCTGCCCCACCAGGCACTAGGAAACGCCCCCACTAGGGCTGGCCTTCTTTCACTTGCTGCCAGGTGCTAGGAAAAGCCCCCACCAGGGCTGACCTTCTCGTGCTGGCTGCCAGGTGATAGGAAAGTCTTCCACTAGGGCTGGATCTCTCGCATCCATGGCCACCAGCTTTCCTGCATACCTGCTGCCACCAGGAACCCTATGACACAGGCAGTCATGCAATCTCCATGCCCTGTCCTCACCGGGGCAGAACAGAGTGTTCCAGGGCAGCCTTGGGAGCAGACTCCTGTGTATGGCCCACATGCAGAGGTGGAGCTAAAACCACAGCTGAGTCCCAGGGGCAGGGCAACTAATGAAGAGGAATGAAAATCTTTCTGTGACACTGCACAAGCTGCAGTTTAAAACCCCACAATCAGCTTGGTAAACCCTGCATCTATGGAATATCTGAATGGACAATGAGTGTTCCCACAACTGAAACTGGTCTAGCTCTAGCAGCTGTGGACTTTGGGGATTAGTACCCGTGGAAGTTGGGCCACGTCAGAGTCTGAGATGCACCCATAGTGCCCACAGAGGGACTAGAGACCTACCTAGAGGTTTTTGAGGGCCTCCTGGGGAGGTGGAGGTTAGCAGTGACTCACAGTTGGGGCAAGGACAGCTGAAACACCAGAAAAATGTAATTTTTTTATGCTTTGTTCTGTTCTGCTGTTGTTTTTTTAATTATTATTTGTTTTTATTTAGTTTTTAAATTTTTTTATATTTCTATTTCTATATTACCTTTTTGTTGTTCTGTGTTTTTTCCTTGTTTTTTTCTTTCCTTTGTTCTATTTTGTTTTTATCTTTTTTCCCCCCATCTTCTATGTGTTATCTTTTTTAATCATTTTTTTATCATTTTTGAGAGTTTTGTTTTCTTTCCTTCTACCTTCAGTTTGCATTATGCTTTTCTTTTTTTTTATGTTTTGTTTTTAATTGTTTGATTTCATTTTGGGGTCCTTTTGTTTGTATGGTTGTTCCCTTGTTTTTTGTTTTCTCTGTTTTTGTTTATATTTCTTTTTTGTATGTGTGTGTTTTTTTGGTTTTGTTCGGTTTTGCTTTTACCATTTATCTGGGGTTTTGTTTGTTTTTAATTATTGTTGATGCTGTTTGCTTTGCTATTTGTCTTGGGTTTTGTTTGTCTGTTTGTTTTCATCCTGACCTTTTTCTCTTCTTTTTTCTTTTATTTTTTTCCCCTTTTTAATCAAAATGTGTGGCTTGCAGGGTTTTGGTTCCCAGGCCGGGGGTCAGTCCTGAGCCTTGGGTTGGAGTGTCAAGTCCAGGAAACTGGAAATCCAGAGAATTCCCAGCCCCAGGGAATCCCAGAGGTCTCCATCTCAACTCCAAGACCCGGCTCCACCCAACTGCCTGCAGGCACCTGTGCTGAACGCTTACACCAAACAACAAGCAAGACAGGAACACAAACCACCCAACAGCCGACAGGCTGCCTAAAGGCACACAAAGCCCACAGACACCCCCAAACATACCACCTGATGTGGGCCTGCCCATCAAAGGGACAAGCTCCAACTCCACCCACCGGAAGACAGGCACCAGTCCCACCCACCAGGAAGCTTACACAAGCAACTGGACAAACCACACCCACTGGGGTCAGACACCAGAAGCAAGAGTAACTACGACCCGAGCCTCATCCACCAGAGGGCAGACAGCAGAAGCAAGAACTACAATCCTGCAGCCTGTGGAACAAAAACCACATTCACAGAAAGATAAACAAGATGAAAAGGCAGAGAGCTATGTACCAGATGACAGAACAAGATAAAACCCCAGAAAAACAACTAAATGAAGTGGAGATACGCAACCTTCCAGAAAAAGAATTCAGAATAATGATAGTGAAGATGATCCAGGACCTTGGAAAAAGAATGGAGGCAAAGATCGAGAAGATGCAAGAAATGTTTTACAAAGACCTAGAAGAATGAAAGAGCAAACAAAAAGAGATGAACAATACAATAACTGAAATGAAAATTACACTAGAAGGAATCAATAGCAGAATAACTGAGGCAGAAGAACAGATAAGTGACCTGAAAGACAGAATGGTGGAATTCACTGCTGCAGAACAGAATAAAGAAAAAGGAATGAAAAGAAATGAAGACAGCCTAAGAGACCTCTGGGAGAACATTAAATGCAGCAACATTCGCATTATAGCGGTCCCAGAGGAGAAGAGAGGGAGAAAGGACCAGAGAAAATATTTGAAGAGATTATACTTGAAAACTTCCATAACATGAGAAAGGAAATCGGCACCCAAGTCCAGGAAGTTCAGCGAGTCCCACACAGGATAAACAGAAGAAGAAACACTCGGAGACACAGTAAACAAATTGGCAAAAGTTAAAGACAAAGAAAAATTATTGAAAGTAGCAAGGTAAAAATGACAAATAACATAAAAGGGAACTCCCATAAGGTTAAGCTGATTTCTCAGTAGAAACTCTACAAGCCAGAAGGGAGTGGCATGATATACTTAAAGTGATGACAGGGAAGAACCTACAACCAAGCTTACTCTACCCAGCAAGGATCTCATTCAGATTCAATGGAGAAATCAAAAGCTTTACAGACAAGCAAAAGCTAAGAGAATTCAGCACCACCATACCAGCTCTACAACAAATGCTAAAGGAACTTCTCTAAGAGGGAAACACAAGAGAAGAAAAGGACCTGCAAAAACAAACCCAAAACAATTAAGAAAATGGTCATAGGAACATACATATCGATAATTACCTTAAACATGAATAGATTAAATGCTCCAACCAAAAGACACAGGCTTGCTGAATGGATACAAAAATAAGACCCACCTATATGCTGTCTACAAGAGACCCACTTCAGACCTAGGGACACATACAGACTGAAAGTGAGGGGATGGAAAAAGATATTCCATGCAAATGGAAATCAAAAGAAAGCTGTAATAGCAATACTCATATCTGGTAAAATAGACTTTAAAATAAAGAATGTTACAAGAGACAAGGAAGGACACTACCTAATGATCAAGGGATCAATCCAAGAAGAAGATATAACAATTATAAATATATATGCACCCAACATAGAAGTACCTCAATACATAAGCCAACTGCTAACAGCTATAAAAGAGGAAATCGACTGTAACACAATAATAGTGGGGGATGTTAACACCTCACTTACACCAATGGACAGATCATCCAAAATGAAAATAAATAAGGAAACAGAAGCTTTAAATGACACAACAGACAAGATAGATTTAATTGATATTTATAGGAGACTCCATCCAAAAACAGCAGATTACACTTTCTTCTCAAGTGCGCATGGAACACTCTCCAGGATAGATCACATCTTGGGTCACAAATAAAGCCTCAGTAAAGTTAAGAGAATTGAAATCATATCAAGCATCTTTTCTGACCACAACACTATGAGATTAGAAATCATAGGGAAAAAAACATAAAACACACAAACACATGGAGGCTAAACAATACGTTACTAAATAACCAAGAGATCACTGAAGAAATCAAAGAGTAAATCAGAAAATACCTAGGACAAATGATAACACGATGATGCAAAACCTACGGGGTGAGCAAAAGCAGTTCTAAGAGGGAAGTTTATAGCTATACAAGCCTACCTCAAGAAACAAGAAAAATCTCAAATAAACAATCTAACCCAACACCTAAAGGAACTAGAGAAAGAAGAACAAACAAAACCCAAAGTTAGCAGAAGGAAAGAAATCATAAAGATCAGAGCAGAAATAAATGAAATAGAAACAAAGAAAACAATAGCAAAGATCAATAAAACTAAAAGCTGGTTCTTTGAGAAGATAAACAAAAAATTGATAAACCATTAGCCAGACTCACCAAGAAAAAGAGGGAGAGGACTCAAATCAATAAAATTAGAAATGAAAAAGGAGAACTTACAACAGACACTGCAGAAATACAAAGCATCCTAAGAGACTACTACATGCAACTCTATGCCAATAAAATGGACAACCTGGAAGAAATGGACAAATGCTTAGAAAGGTATAACCTTTCAAGACTGAACCAGGAAGAAACAGAAAATATGAACAGACCAAACACAAGCAATGAAATTGAAACTGTGATTCAAAATACTCCAACAAACAAAGGTCCAGGACCAGATGGCTTCACAGGTGAATTCTATCAAACATTTAGAGAAGAGCTAATACCCATCCTTCTCAAACTCTTCCAAAAAATTGTGGGGGAAGGAACACTCCCAAACTCATTCTATGAGGCCACCATCACCCTGATACCAAAACCAGACAAAGATACTACAAAAAAAGAAAATTACACACCAATATCACTGATGAATATAGATGCAAAAATCCTCAACAAAATTCTAGCAAAGAGAATCCAACAAAACATTAAAAGGATCATACACCGTGATTAATTGGGATTTATCCCAGAGGTGCAAGGATTCTTCAATATACGCAAATCAGTCAATGTGATACACCATATTAACAAATTGAAGAATAAAAACCATATGATCATCTCAATAGATGCAGAAAAAGCTTTTGACAAAATTCAACACACATTTGTGATAAAAACTCTCCAGAAAGTGGGCATAGAGGGAACCTACCTCAACATAATAAAGGCCATATATGACAAACCCACAGCCAACATCATTCTCAATGGTGAAAAGCTGAAAGCATTTCCTCTAAGATCAGGAACAAGACAAGGATGTCCAATCTTGCCACTTTTATTCAACACAATTTTGGAAGTCCTAGCTATGGCTATAAGTGAAGAAAAAGTAATAAAAGATATCCAAATTGGAAAAGAAGAAATAAAACTGTCACTGTTTGCAGATGATATGATACTGTACATAAAATTTCTAAAGATGTTACCAGATCAAACTACCCCTGGAATTTTTCACAGAACTAGAACAAAAAATTTCACAATTTGTATGGAGACACAAAAGACCCTGAATAGCCAAACCAATCTTGAGATAGAAAAACGGAGCAGGAGGGCTTCCCAGGTGGCACAGTGGTTGAGAGTCCACCTGCCGATGCAGGGGATGTGGGTTCGTGCCCCAGTCCGGGAAGATCCCACATGCTGTGGAGAGGCTGGGCCCGTGAGCCATGGTTGCTGAGCCTGTGGGTCTGGAGCCTGTGCTCCGCAAAGGAGAGGCCACAACAGAGAGAGGCCTGCATACCGCAAAAAAAAAACAAAAACAAAAACAAAAAATGGAGCCGGAGGAATCAGGCTCCCTGCCTTTAGAATATACTACAAAGCTACAGTAATCAAGACAGTATGGTACTGGCACAAAAACAGAAATATAGATCAATGGAACAGGATAGAAAGCCCAGAGATAAACCCACACACATATGGTCACCTTATCTTTGATCAAGGAGGCAAGAATATACAGTGGAGAAAAGACAGCCTCTTCAATAAGTGGTGCTGGGAAAACTGGACAGGTACATGTAAAAGTATGAAATTAGAACACTCCCTAACACCATACACAAAAATAAACTCAAAATGGATTAATGACCTAAATGTAAGACCAGACACTATCAAACTCTTAGAGGAAAACATAGGCAGAACACTCTATGACATAAATCACAGCAAGATCCTTTTTGACCCACCTCCTAGAGAAATGGAAATAAAAACAAAAATAAACAAATGGGACCTAATGAAATTTCAAAGCTTTTGCACAACAAAGGAAACCATAAACAAGACCAAAAGACAACCCTCAGAATGGGAGAAAATATTTGCAAATGAAGCAACTGACAAAGGATTAATGTCCAAAATATGTAAACAGCTCATGCAGCTCGATATTAAAAAAACAAACAACCCAATCCAAAAATGGGCAGAAGACCTAAATAGACATTGCTCCAAAGAAGATATACAGATTGCCAACAAAAACATGAAAGAATGCTCAACATCATTAATCATTAGAGAAATGCAAATCAAAACTACAGTGAGATATCATCTCACACCAGTCAGAATGGCCATCATCAAAAAATCTAGAAACAATAAGTGCTGGAGAGGGTGTGGAGAAAGGGGAACACTCTTGCACTGTTGGTGGGAAGGTAAATTGATACAGCCACTATGGAGAACAGTATGGAGGTTCCTTAAAAAACTAAAAATAGAACTACCATACGACCCAGCAATCCCACTACTGGGCATATATCCTGAGAAGACCATAATTCAAAAAGAGTCATGTGGGGCTTCCCTGGTGGCGCAGTGGTTCAGAGTCCGCCTGCCGATGCAGGGGACGTGGGTTCGTTCCCCAGTCCGGGAGGATCCCACGTGTCGCGGAGCGGCTGGGTCCGTGAGCCATGGCCACTGGGCCTGCGCGTCCAGAGCCTGTGCTCCACAGCGGGGGAGGCCACAGCAGTGAGAGGCCCACGTACAGCAAGAAAAAAAAAAAGAGTCATGTACCAAAATGTTCATTGCAGCTGTATTTACAATGGCCAGAACGTGGAACCAACATAAGTGTCCATCAACAGATGAATGGATAAAGGAGATGTGGCACATATATACAATGGACTATTACTCAGCCATAGAAAGAAACGAAATTGAGTTATTTGTAGTGACTTGGATGGATCTAGAGTCTGTCATACAGAGTGAAGTAAGTCAGAAAGAGAAAAACAAATACCATATACTAACACATATACGTGGAATCTAAGAAAAAAAATGGTCATGAAGTACCTAGGGGCAAGACAGGAATAAAGACACAGACCTAGTAGAGAATGGACTTGAGGATATGGGGAGGGGGAAGGGTAAGCTGTAATAAAGTGAGAGAGTGGCACGGACATATATACACTTCCAAACGTAAAATAGATAGCTAGTGGGAAGCAGCCACATAGCACAGGGAGATCAGCTCAGTGCTTTGTGACCACCTAGAGGCGTGGGATAGGGAGGGTGGGAGGGAGGGAGACGCAAGAGGGAAGAGGTATGGGAACACAGGTATATGTATAATTGATTCATTTTGTTATAAAGCAGAAACTAACGCACCATTGTAAAGCAATTATATTCCAATAAAGATGTGAAAAAAAACAAACAACAACAAACAAAGATGTTACCAGAAAACTACTAGAGCTCATCAATGAATCTGGTAAAGTCTCAGGATACAAAATTAATTCATAGAAATCTCTTGCATTCCTATACACTAACAACGAAAGATCAGAAAGAGATTAAGGAAACAATCCCATTTACCATCGCATCAAAAAGAATAAAATACTTAGGAATAAACCTACCTAAGGAGGCAAAAGACCTGTACTCAGAAAACTGTAAGGTACTGATGAAAGAAAGCAAAGATGACACAAATAGAGGGAGAGATATACCACATTCTTGGACTGGAAGAATCAATATTATGAAAATAACTATGCTTCCCAAAGCAATCTACAGATTCAATGCAATCTCTATCAAATTGCCAAGGGCATTTTTCACAGAATTAGAACAAATAAATTTTACCTTTTGTGTGGAAACACAAAAGACCCCGAATAGTGAAAGCAATCTTGAGAAAGAAGAATGAAGCTGGAGGAATCAGGCTCCCTCACTTCAGACTACACTACAGAGCTATAGTAATCAAAACAGTATGCTACTGGCACAAAAATAGAAATATAGATCAATGGAACGGGATAGAAAGTTCAGAGATAAACCCATGCACCTATGGCCACCTAGTATATGACAAAGGAGGTAAGAATATACAATGGAGAAAAGACAGCCTCTTCAATAAGTGGTGCTGGGCAAACTGGACTTCTGCATGTAAAAGAATAAAATTAGAACACTCCCTAACACCATACACAAAAATAAACTCAAAACGTATTAAAGACCTAAATGTAAGGCTGGATACTGTAAAACTCTTAGAGGAAAATATAGGCAGAACGCTCTTTGACATAAATCACAGGAAGATCTTTTTCAATCCACCACTAGAGTAATGAAAATAAAAACAAAAATAAAGAAAAGGGATCTAATTAAACGTAAAAGCTTTTGCACAGCCAAGAAAACCATAAACAAAATGAAAAGACAGCCCTCAGAATGGGAGACAGTATATGCAAACGAAGCAATTGACACGGGATTAATTTCCAATACATACAAACAGTTTATGCAGCTCAGTGTCAAAAAAACGAACAACCCAATAAAAAATGGGTGGAAAACCTAAATAGACATTTCACCAAAGAAGACATACAGATGGCCAACAGGCACATGAAAAGATGCTTAACATCACTAATTATTAGAGAAATGCCAATCAAAACTACAAAAGGTATCACCTCACACCAGTCAGAATGGCCATCATCATAAATCTACAAACAATAAATGCTAGAGAGGATGTGGAGAAAAAGGAACGTTCTTACACTGTTGGTGTAAATGTAAATTGGTAGAGCCACTATGGAGAACAGTATGGAGGTTCCTTACAAAACTAAAACTAGAACTACCATATGACCCAGCAATCCTACTCCTAGGCATATATCCGGAAAGAAACATAATTTGAAAGGATGCATGCACCTTGATGTTCATTGCAGAACTATTCACAATAGCCTAGACATGAAAGCAACATAAGTGCCCATCGACAGAGGAATGGATAAAGAAATGTGGTACATATATACAATGCAATATTACTCAGCCATAAAAAGGAACAAAATAGTGCCATTTGCAGAGACATGGATGGACCCAGAGACTGTCATACAGAGTGAAGTAAGCCAAAAGGGAAAAATAAATATTGCATAATATCGCTTATATGTGGAATCTAGAAAAATGGTACAGATGAACCTATTTTCAAAGCACAAGTAGAGTCACAGAAGTAGGGAAGAACTTATGGTTACCAAGGCAGGGAAAGGGGGTGGGACGAATAGACAGATGGGGATTGACATATATATCTATGTAAAATAGATAACTAATGAGAATCTACTGTATAGTACAAGGAATTCTACTCAATGCCCTGTGGTGACCTGAATGGGAAGGAAATCTAAAAAAGAGTGGAGATACGTATATGTACATCTGATTCACTTTGCTGCACAGCAGAAACTAACACAACATTGTAAATCAACTATACTCCAATAAAAAATCAAAATAAAATAAAAGCTATTTATGACAAACCCACAGCCAATATCGTACTCAACAGTAAAAACCTGAAAGCCATCCTGCCAAAATCTAGAACAAGACAGTGATGCCCACTCTCACCACTTCTTTTCAACATAGTATTGGAAGTCCTAGCCACAGCCAACAGACAAGAAAAAGAAATAAAATGTATCCAAATTGGAAGGAAAGAGGTAAAATTGTCATTATATGCAGGTGACATGATACTATATATAGAAAACCCTAAAGATTCCACACAAAAACTACTAGAATTGATCAATGAATTCAGGAAGGTAGCAGGATACAAGTTAACGTGCAGAAATCAGTTCCATTTCTTTACAGTAACAGTGAAATATCAGAAAGAGAACGTTTAAAAAAAAAAAAACCTTTTAAGATTGCACTAAAAAAAATACTTAGGAATAAACCTGACCAAGGAGGTGAAAGAGTTATATGCTGAGAACTGTAAAACATTAATAAAGGAAACTAAAGATGATTCAAAGAAATGGAAAGATATTCTGTGCTCTTGGATTGGAAAAATTAATATTGTTAAAATGGCCATACTAGCCAAAGCATTATACAGATTTAATGTGATCCCTATCAAATTACCCATGACATTTTTCACAGAACTAGAAAAAATAATCCTGAAATTTATATGGAACCACAGGAGACCCAGAACTGCTAAAGCAATCCTGAGGAAAAAGAACAAAGCATAACCCTCCCAGACTTCAGACAATGCTACAAAGTTACAGTAATCAAAACAGTGTGGTATTGGCACTAAAACAGATATACAGATCAATAGAACAGGATAGAGAGCTTAGAAATAAACCCACACACCTATGGATAATTAATCTTTGACAAAATAGGCAAGAATATACAATAAGGAAAAGACAGTACCTTCAGCAAGTCATGCTGGGAAAGCTGGACAGTTGCATGTAAATTAATTAAGTGAGAACACACCCTCACACCATACACAAAATGGCTTAAAGACTTAAACATAAGATAAGACACCATAAAACTCCTAGAAGAGAACTTAGGCAAAACATTCTCTTATATAAATTGTACAAATGTTTTCTTATGTCAGTCTGCCAAGGCAATAGAAATAAAAACAAAAATAAACAAATGGGACCTAATCAAATTTACAAGCTTTTGCACAGCAAAGGAAACCATAAACAAAACAAAAAGACGAGTTACGGAATGAGAGAAAATATTTGCAAACAATGCAATTGACAAGGGCTTAATTTCCAAAATATACAGACAGCTCATACAACTCAACAAAAACAAAAAAACAAACAACCCAGTTGAAGAATGAGCAGAAGACCTAAATAGACATTTCTCCAAACAAGACATACAGGTGGCCAATAGGCACATGAAAAGATGCTCAACATTGCTAATGATTAGAGAAACGCAAATCAAAACTACAATGAGGTATCACCTCATACCAATCAAAATGGCCATTATTAAAAAGTCAAATAACAAATGCTAGAGAGGGTGTGGAGATAAGTAGTAGTATTGCCACCTACACCGTTGGTGGCAATGTAAGTTGGTACAGCCACTATGGAAGACAGTATGGAAGTTCCTCAGAAAACTAAAAATAGATTCAGTATATGATCCAGCAATCCCACTCCTGGATATATATCCAGACGAACCTATAATTTGAAAAGATACATGCACTATTCACAATAGCCAAGACATGGAAACAACCTAAATGTCCATCAATAGATGAATGGATAATGAAGATGTGGTACATGTATATGAGTGAATACTACTCAGCCATGAAAAAGAATGAAATAATGCCATTTGCAGTAACATGGATGCAAGTAGAGGTTATCATACTAAATGAAGTAAGTCAAAAAGAGAAAGACAAATACCATATGATATCACTTATATGTGGAATCTAAAATATGACATAAATGAACTTATCTCCAAAGCAGAATCAGATTCACAGACATAGACAACAGACCTGTGGTTGCCAAGGGGGTGGGATGGAGGAGGGCTGGACTGGGAGCTTGGGGTTAGTAGATGTAAACAATTACATATAGAATAGATGGACAACAAGTTCCTACCATATAGCACAGGGAACTACGTTCAATGTCCTTGGATAAACCACAATGGAAAAGAATATAAAAAAGAACCTATATATGTATACATTAGTCACTGCTGTACAGCAGAAATTAACACAACATTGTAAATCAACTACACTTCAATTAAAAAAAAAAAAGAAAACAGACTGAAAATCGATGTTTTAACCTTTGAACTTAAGAAATTCAAATCACCTCACGCTCATACCTGTCAGAGTGGCTATCATCAAAATGACCACAGATAACAAATACTGGCGAGGATGTGGAGAAAAGGGAAACTAGAACACTGTTAGTGGGAATGTAAATTTTTGCTGCCACTATGTAAAACAGTATAGAGGCTCCTCAAAAAACTACAAACAGAACTATCATATTATTCAGCGATTCTACTCTGGGTGTGTGTCAGGAGAAAACAAACAAACAAAAAAAAACAAATCTGAAAAGATGTATGTACTCTAAAGTTCACGGCAGCATTATTTACAATAGCCAAGATATGGGAGCAACTTAACTGTCCATCAGCAGATGAATGGATAAAAAATATGTCGTATATATATACAATGGAATATTACTCATCCATAAAAAAGAATGAATTTTTGCCATTTGCAACAAGATGAATGGTCCTGGAGGATATTATTCCTAATCAAATAAGTCAGAAAAAGACAAATACTCTATGTCATCACTTATATGTAGGATCTAAAAAGTGAAACAACAAATGAATATAACAAAACAGAAATAGACTCACAGATATAGAGAACAAACTAGTGGTTACCAGTGGGGGGAAGAAAGGGGGAGGGGCAAGAGAGGGGTAAGGGATTAAGAGGTACAAACTACTATGTATAAAACAAATAAGATACAAGGATACAGTGTACAGTACAGGGAATACAGCAAATTTTTACAATAACCTTAAATGGAGTATAAATTATAAAAATATTTAATCACTATGCTGTACACCCAAAACTAATATAATATTGTAAATCAACTATAATTAAAAAATAAATAAAAGAAATTCAAGAAAGAATAATAGATTAAACTCAAAGAAATTGAAGGAAGAAAATGATAAGAACCAGAATTAATAAAATAGAAAACAATACAGCGGATCAATAATATCAAATTTTGTTTCTTGAAAAGTCTAATAAAACTGCTGAAACTCTGGCAAGAATGATCAAGTGAAAAAAAGAAGACACAACTCAAAAATACCAGGAATGTAAAGGGAGGACACAAATTTACATAGGCTACAAGGGCTTTAAGAAGATAATATTAAGAAAAATTTTGTGCCAAATATTTGAAAATTTAGGTGAAATGGAAAATTTTCTAAAAAAAAAAAAACTTACCAAAACTAACTCAAGAAGAAAAAAATCTGAATAGTCTTTTAGCCAGTAAAGAAATTGAGTCAGTAGTTCTACCAAAAATTCAAGAATTAAGTAATTCCAATCTTACAGAAACTCTTCCAGAAATATAAACAATGAAAAATTGTGAACTCATTTTATGAACCTAGAATAATCTTAATACCAAATCTAGATTTTAAAAAAGCATGAGAACAGAATTTTAGGCCATTTTGTTTATTAACATACATGCAAAATCTAAACAAAATATTAGCAACCAGATAGAGCAACATGTAAAAATGTACTACATCTTGACAGAGATAGGTTAATTCTAGAAATAAAAGTTGCCTTATAATTGTTTTAAAAAAGTAATTAATACAATTCACCATATTAACAGACTAAAGGAGAAAAATCATCTTACTTGCTGCTGAAAAAAGCATTTGATTGATTCTCCATTCATGATAAAAACTCTCAGCAAACTAGAAGCAGAAGGAAATTGATAAAAGATAGCTTTTTAAAACTCACAGTGGGGCTTTTCTGGTGGCGCAGTGGTTGAGAGTCCGCCTGCCGATGCAGGGGACACGGATTCGTGCCCCGGTCCGGGAAGCTCCCACATTCTGCGGAGCGGCTGGGCCCGTGAGCCATGGCCGCTGAGCCTGCGTGTCCGGAGCCTGTGCTCTGCAACGGGAGAGGCCACAACAGTGAGGAGGCCGCGTACCGCAAAAAAAAAAAAAAACTCACAGTGAACATTACTCTTAATGGTAAATACTTGAAATCTTCTCTACTAGACCAGGAACAAGAGGAAAATGTACATTATCACCCCACCGACCTAGAAGTTTTAAGCAAGACACAGAGGAGGGAAAGGAGAAAAGGAAGAGAGAGAGGAAAGTTATAAGAATTAATAAGGAGGAACCAAAATTGTTATTTTTCACAGGTGATAAGATCATCTATTGGCAAATCCTAAGAAATCCACAGGTAAATGATTAGTATAAATACAAGCATTTTGCAAGGTTACTGGCCAAAAAAATCAATATATGAAGACCAATATCACTTAATTTTATTTCCATGAACCAGCAAAAACAGATAAAGAATGTAACCTTTAAAACTATAGCCATTCAAAATAACATCAAAATATAAGTAAGTAGGAATAAATCTAACAAAAGACTGCAAGATTTTTATGAAGAAATATTTAAAACTTTATTGAAAAAACATTATAGGAAAATTATTATTTCATGTAACAAACACTTGTGCAGAACCCACTGCATGTCAAGTAATTCTAATGCTTTACAATTATTAACCTAATAAATCCTCATAACCACTCCTATGAGAAAGGGACTTTTATTATAATCATCCCATTTACAGTTAAGGAAACTAGAAAATATCACAAAGTTACAAATCCACTGAGTGACAGAGGTAGGATTTGAACCAAAGCAGCTTGGCTATAGAATCTTGTATTAGGTTGTCTTTCTTGGTGAAAAAAATAAAAAAATAAATGGAGAGAGACATCCTATTTATGGTTTAGAATACACAAAATATAAATATATGAGTTCTCCTCAAAATTATAAGGATGCCAAATTCTCAAAATTATTTTATAGTTTCAATGCAATTCCAATCAAAATTCCAAGAGATGCCATTGTGGTTCAGGTGCAGCATCCAACCAGGTTTTGAAGTTCACCTGCAGTGCAGGGGGCAAATCAGATAACTGCTGTGACCCACGTAGAAGCCAAGGACTGGGCTGTCCCATTTATTAAGCACCTACTATATTCTAGTCACTGCTCTAGAGACTAGGATACAGTGATGAACAAGATAGACAAGGTACTTGCTCTCATTGAGTTTTTCATCTAAGAGGGAATATATGTCTACCTCTGAAAAAATAATTGGCATCAGATTACTCCTCACACTGAGAACTTTAAAAGCTGGATTAAAGTGTTTGAAGGCACAAAGCTGGCAGCCAGGACTTGAAGAGCCAAGATCCAAAGCAAAGGGAAATGTGCTCTGTTGAGCCCAACACTCTAAAGACAATTTTCTATCGAGACAAATGTGCCTAAGTTGCACACATGTGAGGAAAAGCTTCAAGAAAGCAAGTAGAAAACAATAAATGCTGGAGAGGGTGTGGATAAAAGGGAAGCCTCTTGCACTGTTGGTGGGAATGTAAACTGATACAGCCACTATGGAGAACAGTATGGAGGTTCCTTAAAAAACTAAAAATAGAACTACCATACGACCCAGCAATCCCACTACTAGGCATATACCCTGAGAAAACCATAATTCAAAAAGAGTCATGTACCACAATGTTCATTGCAGCTCTATTTACAATAGCCAGAAGGTAGAACCAACCTAAGTGTCCATTGACAGATGAATGGATAAAGAAGATGTGGCACATATATACAATGGAATATTACTCAGCCATAAAAAGAAATGAAACTGAGTAATTTGTAGTGAGGTGGATGGACTTAGAGTCTGTCATACAGAGTGAAGTAAGTCAGAAAGAGAAAAACAAATACCATATGCTAACACATATATATGGAATCTAAAAAAAAAAAAAAAGGTCATGAAGAACCTAGGGGCAAGACGGGAATAAAGACGCAGACCTACTAGAGAATGGACTTGAGGATACGGGGAGGGGGAAGGGTAAACTGGGACAAAGTGAGAGAGTGGCATGTACATATACACACTCCCAAATGTAAAACAGATAGCTAGTGGGAAGCAGCCACATAGCACAGGGAGATCAGCTCGGTGCTTTGTGACCACCTAGAGGGGTGGGATAGGGAGGGTAGGAGGGAGGGAGACACAAGAGGGAAGAGATATGGGGATATATGTATATGTATAGCTGATTCACTTTGTTATACAGCAGAAACTAACACACCATTGTAAAGCAATTATACTCCAATAAAGATGTTAAAAATAAAATAAAAAGCAAAAAAAAAAAAAAAAAAAAAGAAAGCAAGTAGAAACTTTTGGTAATGCTTATGGATCAGGGGAGACAAAATTAGAGTTCAGGGCCCCAGGCTTTCAGTTTAGCCACCAGATAGCCTAGAATTAAGGATAACATGGAAACAGATAAGTCTCAATTGGATCAATTTAATCTGATCATAACCTACCACAAGACAATTTAAAGCCTTACTTGGAGGAAGTTAACATCATTGAGTGCTTCTACAGTTTCTGAGAAAACCAATATCCAGCAAATAATTGAAAATTGACAAAATAAGAAAGATTAAAATCCAAGAAAAAGACCCCTCCCTCCAAAAGAAAACACAGACACATGGGTGATTCAGATTTTTTATTTACCAGATACAGACTTTAAAATAATTATGATTAATGTATTTAAGAAAATAAGTTGAATTGAATGGAAATCCTGGGACTGAAAAATACAATACCATAAATTAAGAATTAATTTGATGAGTTTAACAGCAGATTAGACAAAGCAAAAGAGAGTATTGGTAAATTGGAAGATGAAGCAATAGAAAATATTCAGATTAAAATAAATACCCCCCAAAGGGTGGAAAATGTGCGAGACATATAGTACATAGTTAAAATCCCAACATAACATGTAATTGGAGTGCCAGAGGAAAGGGAAAAGAATAAGACAGATGCAGTATATGAAGAGATACTTCACATAGAAGTATTCCAAATCTTAGAATATTTCAAAATGAAACCACAGACTGAAGAACATCCATAAAACCACCCTCCTACCCCAAATCTAAATATATCATAGTAAACTAGAGAAAACAAAACCAAAGAGAATATGTTAAAAGGAGGCAGAGTAAAAACAAACATTGCTGCAAAGGAGCAACTATAATACAATTAGTGAACTTTTCAAGAGAAACAATGAAAGCCAGATGACAATGGAATGACACCTTTAAAGTGTGGAAAACAAATAACCATATGTAGCATTTTATAAACAGCAAAAATAACCTTGGAGTGACATCAGCAAGATGGCAGAGTAAGAGATAGCAGCACTTTTCTCCCAACAAATAACAGACAGCTATCTACAAACAAAAATAGCTCTGGGAGGGCCCAAGAGTCCAGTTAAGAATTACAGCAACACCATGGAACAAAAAACAAAGATAATCTTCCACACCAGAAGATTATTAGGGAGATTGGCTTGACTGAGATGTCTGGAGATGACTAGGAGTAAAGGAGAAGGGAAGGAGCTATAAGTATCAGTGTCATCACAGTTCCCAGTGGCCTGCTCTATGGAGAACTCTGGAAGCCTTTGTCACCAAGGACCTCAACAGCTCCCATGACAGCTGCAGTCTCCCCACAACTTTCACAACAGAGGACCCTGTAGTGTTCATTGTCACAGATCTCAGAGGCCTGCTCCACAGAAGACATGGACAGCTTTCACCACTGAGGTAACCAACAGCTTCACATCACACACAAAACTCAGTTCCAGACAAAGAGACCTAATGTAAAGGTTAAACAATAAAATTTCTGGAAGAAAACAGAAAAGAGTACCTTCATGACCTTGCAGTAGGCAAATATTTCTTAAATAGGAACTAAAAGCATTAACTCTAAAGGAAAAGAAGTGGAAAGACATCTTAAGAGAGTGAAAAGGCAAACCAGAGTGGGAAAATATATTTCTAATACATATATCTGAAAAAGGACTCCTACTGAGAATATATGAGGAGCCCTTAAACACTTACAATCAATAAGAAAATGACAAACAATCCAATGGAAACATGGGCAAAATACTTGAAGAGGAATTTCACAAATGAAAAATCTGAATAGCCAAAAAAAATCTCAAAAAATATTCATTAGTCATCAGGGATATGCAGATTTTAACCACAAGAGATGCCATTTTCTTCCCTCCAGATAAACAAACAAACAAACAAAAATTAAGTCGGAAAATATCATCATTAGTGGAAGTACAAATTGGTGCAAGTACCTTGGAAAACAGTTTTTACATTATCTATCAAGGTTTAAGATGCATATACTCTGCGAGCCAGCAATTCTATTTCTATGTATATAGCCTAGAGCAACTCTTCCACACATGCATCAGCAGACATGAAGAAGAATATTCGTTGTAGCATAGTATTCAGTACTCTCAAACTGGGAGAAAATTAGTTTCTATCAGCAATAGAATTGAGAAGTTAGTTGTGATGTATTCACATAATGGAATTCTGCACTACAAAGAAAAGAAAATGAATTGCAGTACACATAACACAGATGAAAGAAGTTAGCCACAAGAGAAGATGTACACTTTGACTCCACTGATAAAGTATTCAGAAACACATAAAATCAAACATTATGCCAGTTAGGGATTAAAAGCATGATAAAACTGTAAAGAAAACCAAAAGAATTATAAGCACAAAATTAATGATGAGGGTTACCTCAGATTAAGGAGGGAATGGATGAGATCAGGGAGGCATTCAAAGGCAATGCTGTCATGTTTTCTTTTTTAAACTGGATGGTGGGAATACAAGTGTTTGTTAAATTGTTTTTATACCGTATACCTTATAAATAAATATTAATTTATAATTAGTAAATTTTGATACAATTAAAACTTTGTCTTTTATGTAAATATATGTAAATTATATATTTACATATAAATATATATAAAATATAAATCTTTAATACAGATTTCTGATCATGTGGCTCATGATGGAAAAAACATGGCTGCCTCTGTACCAGGTTTCACTAAGGAGCAGACCACAGTTGTTGACATTGTCTCCAGGAAGGCCCTGTTGAAATGCTCTTCCTGAGAAGAGGGAATGTTCTAACCATTCTGTTTATATAGAATATAACACTGGCTCAGGCTGCCATAACAAAATACCATAGACTGGGTGGCTTAAATAGCAGAAACTTATTTTCTCACAGTTCTGGAAGCTGGAAGTCCAAGATTAGGGTGCCAGCATGTTCAGATTCTGGTGAAGACTCTCTTCCTGGCTTGCAGACATCTGCCTTCTTGCTCTGGTCATATGGCCTTTTTTCAGTGCAGGTAGAGAGAAAGCAAGTTCTCTGGTACCTCTTCTTATAAGGGCACTAATCCACTCATGAGGGTCCCACCCTCATGACCTCATCTAACATTTCCTCCCAAAGGCCCCATCTCCAAATATCATCACATTATCATATCATTCACATATGAACTTGGTGGGGACAAAACATTCAGTCCATAACATATGGTCACCCAGATTAGCTAATTATCACTTTGGCAGGTTGAGAGGGGCTGAGGCGCAGAGGCCTCATGCAGAATATGTGTTTTTAGGGGTAGGGAATGAGAGTGAAGAAAGATCTCAAGGTCTCTCACCTTATTCCCTCCAACAAGGTTGAGGGCTTGCTTAGCTCTAGGGACTTAGAAAGCCATAGCTTCTGAGTCCCTTTGCCTTGGGTGATACCTGTCTCACAGTCCCCTCACATTTTCTGTGCACATTCCATCTGCCTTTCAGCTGCTGGTCCTGCCTGGCCAAGGGTTGAGGAGGGAGTACACCGTTTCCATGCAATTTCCTTAAACGGGCACTTCCTTCTTAAGAGAACTGTTCCCCAGAGATTTCCTCAATATTTGCAATGACAGAAAGTCCACACACAGGCTTGGGGTTGGGGAAGAAGGCACAAAAGGGAAGAGATTTAAATTCCAAAGCAGAGAAAATTAAAATCCTGCCAGAAGCAGAATAAGATGGGGAAGGATAGGGAAGCTTCTGCTTTTGGTCTCAGTATTGGGGTTTCAGAGAACAGATGGCTGGGGGTTATTTATAACTTATAACAGGCAGAGCTGAGATCCGTGAAATGCCAGTGGCTTGGCTGACAATGGATGAAGCCAGGGTAAGGACTGAGACCTCCACAAGGACTCCTAGAATGTGGGTTTTGGTGTATTTGGCGAGGGGGTGTTCCACCATGGAAAGGTTATGGAGCCTGAGCTCCATCCTCCAGGTTAGGTGGGAAGCCCTCCCAAGGATCGCTGCTTTTAGGAATAATAATAGTCCCACTAATAATAATAACTAACATGTTATTAGCTGACTGGGTGCCAGGCACTAAGGTAAGTGCATTTATTTGTAAAATGAGAAAACTGAGGCTTGGCGAGGGTAAGTAACCATCCTAAGACCTCATAGCTGTAAGTAGTGAAGTTCTCTCTCTGGCACCCTGGCTTGTGTGGGAGGGGGGAGAGGCAAAGGGTCTAGATATCTTCCCCTGTCACATCAGCCCTTAGCATCCTAAAGAGGCAAGATCACAGGGATAGAAATCTGGACCAGGAACGTTGATGGGGGTGGGGAAGGGGCCAGGGAACTCGCAGACCCAGGAGATGTGCAGAAGGGCAGCTCTGAACAATGCATGTGTGTGTGTATATCCAGGTGATCACCCAGATAAAGGCAGTGTGATTATAAGTAGAAGACATTAAATGCTTATTAAATAAATAAATCCTGGCTCTTGAGGACAAGGCAGGCAGGGGTTGAAGCCCAATATGGCTTATTCCACTCTGCCATCTGTCACCTCAGGCAGGCCACTTCCTCCTCTCTAGTTCTCAGTCTTTCCTCTTTAAAATAAGACAGTTGGTCTAAGGTTCTTCCCAGCTCTGATTATCTATGCATCTATGATTTCACTGTAGTTAGCAAATGTGGGGAAGAGGAGTGTTGGGGATATCGGAGGTCAAAAGTCAAGATCTTGGCTATCAACCTCCAAGGCCTTGGCAAGAACAGCCAGCAAGAGCAAAGCAAAAGGAAGACAAGTCAAGAGGCGCCATCTGTTCTGTGTGGCAGGGGGTGAGGTGCCATGAGCACCACTGATCATGCCAACATCCACTCCCAGGGCTATGCACTGGTGCCAGGCATGCCCGCCAATTGGTGGATAGAATGCTCCCAAATGCATGACTCCAGGAGCGAGGCTGTCTGTCTCAGAATAAACAAAGCGCCAGGCAACTTGATGCAGCTCATCTACTCCTCAGAATGCAACAATCCTTTTTAAGGTCAAGGTGTCGGGCTTCTTGCCTCTATTAGTCTACAGTTCTATGTCCCTCTGAGCCACATCTTCGTTTTTTTTCCCCAAAGGGTATCAGTAACATCCAGAGGGCCAGGAATTCACCCCAGGTCACAAAGCACGTGGGCCATGATGTTCAGGTCAACCCAGAGGAGAAGTGACCCTGAACTCTCGCTCTGTGCCATAGGAGGGACTTGCTTTGATGGGCTTCGTTGTTTAGCCCAGCTAATTAGTAAGCATGTAGTGTGCAGCCACCATGTGCACTTGCTGGGTACCTACTATATACCCAACCTGAAGAGGAGTTGGTTACCAAGGTCATCCAAGGCCTGAGTCTGAGGTAGCAGACCGTAATGGAGAAGACTGTCCACTGAATTTGAGGTTGGTCAGGCTGGGTTCTAATCCTGCATCTATCCTCAGGCAGTACCATTAGAAAATTTCTTAACTAGAGCTCGCAGTCTGAAAATGGTAAGATACCTACTTCATAGAATCATTGTAGAGACAAAATAGTGCCTGGCAAACAGGAAAGTCCTAAATGATGGTGTAGCTGTCGATGATGACAGGGTGATGATGGCCACATTGTCCCCCCTGAGTCAATCCTACTTCCGGCCCAGGGTACTTCCCTGACTATCCAACACCCACTGGGTGATACTAGATGGAGAATGCAGCTGGCTATGGGTTCAGGAATACAAGGAAACATTTCCCCTCACTCCTGGCCCAGGAAGCGTGAGAACCTCACTAGCAAACAAAGGAAACTGTCACTTTCAGAAATCTGGATACAGTCAAGAAAGATGAGAAAGACAACTGGAGCCTTCGGAAGCCAGACACAGGTTTGTGAAAGCAGCCCTATTAAGAGACCAGGGATGAAGGAACAGGGTGAGGGAAGGGCAGGTGCCTGAGATCCTATCCCAGTCTGGTCCCCTGACCCACCTCCCAAGACCTCGACTTCCCCATCTATAAATGCAGAAAAGCAAACTATAGGCTGAAGTGAACTGTGGCTAGAAATTTGAAGTCAGGGCTATGTCTCCATCATTATGGAGCCAAGATGGGGTGGGGACATGGAACGTACGAGCTGGTGAATGTTTTGATGTGTGAATTCCATGGGTGGTCTGAGAGTGAGGCTTGGAACTTTAGGAATGGAAACAGCCTGCTGAGGAAAAGTCCCTGGACCCAGGAAGCAAGTTTAACCCAACTACACATTTACTTCCAGGAGGCCACATGCTTTCAGAGGCAGAAAAGCAAATGGGTCCTGCTTTGGGCTGGCCCAAGCTCCCACAAAGAGGGGAATGCAGAGAGGCAATATGGCTCAGGGAAAATACTCCAGGCACCAGGATCTGGAGAGTGGAATGCAGTGTTCCCACAGCTCGCTATGCAGGGAACGTAGCAGATGGAACTGCCCTGACTTGGGGAAACATTTGGTTCCTTGTCCCACACTGACTCACTGTAGAGGATTGTGAGGAGGGCCTGGAGACAGACTAACAAAAGAAAAGGTCAGGAAAGGGAAAGCCAGGAAGCTGTGCAGAAGTTTCCTAAGATCCTTCCAGGGGCCTTGAGCAGGTAGTGACAAAAGGTCAAACTGGATGGGACCTTCCAGAACACCGAATCTAATTCTTTCATTTTACAGATCGGGAAACTAAGGCCCCTAGAGAAGTCAGCATAGCACAATTGAAAGAGGCTGTGGAGTCAGGGAAACATGAACTAACCGCTTAAAAGCTATGTGATTTAGTACAAATTTCTTAACTTCTCTGAGCCTTAGATTTCTTCTTTGTAAAGGGACTGTCACTTGTAAGAAGTGTAAGAAGTGAGTGAGGTAATGTATGTAGACCACTTAGCATAGTGGCCAACTCACAGTAGAGACTCAGTAAATATTAGCTTCTGTTTCTCAAGGTCACATTGGGGTTATCAGCAGACCTAGGACTAGAGTAAAGATGTCCTGACTCTTGACCCAATGAGTTACACATTCTACCATCCAGCTACAGAAGAGTGTCGAAGACAAAACATGCCTGTGATGTGCCGTTAGAGATGGGGTAGGGAGGGGATAAAGCGATGTTAGAAGGGATTTTCTCATGACCAAAGAATGGGAATGTATTACCAAAGGTTCCATTTTGGGAACTTATTTAAGTGTGTGCTTGGAATGGATTAAAGGCTGCGAGTGAACTAAATGTCATCTTGATGACCTGTTTGGCTCACAGATGCAGGAATCAACTTACCAGAGGCAGGGCTGGTTATACTGTTCTCTAAACCCCCCAAAAGAAAGGAAATGAATATGCAATCATTCATTCAACAAACATTTATTGAGTACATGATATGCTCAGAGAAACAGGGTTTCTAGTTACCATTTTGCCTATGAGGAAATGAAAGTTCCAAGATATTAAATGAATAAAAGGCCATACAGCTAGCAAGTGTCAGGACTAGGATTCAATGCCAACTTGATCTGATCTTTGCCCTGCACCACATTGCATCTCCTGTCTTCTGATAGAGAGAAAGGAGCAAGATTGTGTCTGGGGCTGACATCCTCAGAATGGTGTGCATGGACAGAAGGTCTAGGGGGAACACCCGGCTTGCCCCTTCCTAAGAGCAGAAGTAGTCCCTGGAGGCTGCCTTGTGACCTTGTCCCTGGAGCTGTGAGCTTGCTCTGCGGGCCACCCTGCCCTGGGTAGGAATCTCTGTCTAGAATCCCATGGCTTTCTCAACCAGGATAAGACATCTCCCAGGACCACTCTCCAAGACAACCTCGCTGCCCAGGAGCTCCACTGGGACTGACATATTCACACCCAGAGTGATTAGGGGCAGGCAAAGAAGGAAATTCAGGCATAGACACAGTTCCTGTGTGAAGGGGGAGACATCAGGTAGCTCTCACTCTTTAGGGAGATTCAGCCCCTTTCCCCAGAGAGCTCCCAGGAATAGAATAAACACTACTTGTGCTCTTAGAGAGCTCCCAGTCTGATGGGGGACACACAGACAAAGGTAGGTTCAATAATAATCATGGAGCTAAAGCTTACTGAGTACATACTACATGAAAAAGCATTCATATAAATATGAACTCATTTAATCCAAACAACAACTTTATGAGAGAGGTCTTATTTTTATCCTTGTTAAACAGATGAAGAAATGGAGGTACAGAGAGGTCAAGCCACTTACACAGCTAGAAAGTGATAATGCCAGGATTAAAACCCAGGCAGTCTGGCTCAAGTGTCTCTAAAATAAAAGAGAAAGAAAAAGCAAGCCCCTAGGCAGTGCTGGACAGTCTGGGGATACTCTAACTACTGGTGATTCCAGGTGACCAGCAACAGTGGTTCTGGTCCAAGAAGGCTCCCTCAGGAGCATGGGCAGTCTTAAGGCTTGTTTGGAGCTCAGGGCCCAGGGATAAGGGTCAGAAAGCAGGCCTGGGGCAGAAAGCAGGGCTGCTGAGATTAGCAAGCCAGAAGTGAGGGCAGTGAAGGTGAGACTCCTAGAGGAGGAAGACCAGGTAGTCTTGTGAAAAGTTTAGATAGAGCACCTGAGAAAGGCCCACGAGCCTGCCATGGAGAGAGCTGGCTAGGGACAGAGGAGCCCCAGAACAGAGAGGAATTAGGGTTGGGGAGAACACAAGGAAACATCCAATGGGAGATTTTCCAGAGGGAAGGCTCTTGAGCACCAAGCCTGAAAGTAATATTGGGGATGGGGAGTTGATAAGGAGACAACAGCATGTCAACAGCTGAGCCACATACTCCCCTAACCCCAAGCCCGACAAGCCCTCTCTCGGGGGCACCCATCTCAAATGCTCTAACTAGTTGGCTGTTACATAACATACTGATCATGAGCTGGGCATTGGCATTAGAGAGATATGAGTTTCTGGTCCCAGCTTTACAACTCACCAGCTGCCTACCCTCTCTGAATTCTGGGTCCTCATCTGCAAAATGGTGGTAATAGTAACTTTAAGGAATTATTGCGAGGATTAAATGAATTACAGGTTATCTAGCACTTCACATAGGGACTGGAAGAAAGGGCTCAATAGGTAATGACCCATGAGTTATTTAAAAGTTTAATTTCCAAATATTTGGGGGGTTTTCTAGAAATTTCTGTTGTTGATTTCTAATTTAATCACATTGTGTTCAGAGCACATGCTCTCTATTATCAATGTTTTTAAATTTATTGAGACTTGTTTTGTGGTCCAGCATATCTCAACCTTGTGCAGCTATTGTTGGGTGGAATATCCTACTAATGTCAACTGGCAAAATTGATTGATAAAGTCGTTTAAGTCTTCTATTTCCATGTTGATTTTATCCACTTGTTCTATGAATTACTGAGAGAGGATTTTTGAAATCTCTAGCTAAAATTTTGGATTTGTCTCTTTCTCCCTTCAGTTTTGTCTTTATGTATTTTGCTTTATGCATTAATTTTTGCTTTATGTATTTTGAAGGTCTGTTATTAGGTACATATACATTTAAGACTAACATGTTTTACTGATAAATTGAGCCCTTTATCATTGTATAATGTATCCCTTTATGCCAAGTAATATTTTGTTCTGAAACCTACTTTTTCTGATATTAATATAGCCACTCCAGGTTTCTTACGACTAGTGTTCCCATGGTATATATTTTTCTATCATTTTACTGTCAACCTATCTGTGTATTTGTGTCATTAGTTTCTTCTAGACAGCCTATATTTGGACCTTATTTTTTTAAATCTAGCTGATTTATATTTAATGCAATTATAGATATGGTTGGGTGTAAATCTACCATCTTGCTAATTGTTTTCAATTTATCCTATTACTCTTCGTTCCTTTTTGCCTCTTTTCCTGTCTTCTTCCAGATTAACTATTTAATATTCCAATTTATCTCCAGTATTGACTTATTAGCTATAGCTCTATGTTTTATTTTTTAGTAGTTGCTCTAGTTTTGACAATATTCTTCTTTAACTTATTACAGGCTACTTTCAGGTAATGTTACACCACTTCACATATAAGTAAGAACCCTACAACAACAGTATACTTCTTTTCCCACCTCCCATTCTCTGTGCTATTGTTGTCATATATTTTATTTTTATGTTATAAACCCTACAGTACATTGTTATTATTTTTGCTTTAAATAGACAACTATCTTTTAAAGAAATTTTTTAATGAGGGGGGAAAGTCTTTTTATATTTACCCACATGTTTACCACTTCTGATGCTCTTCATTCCTGTATGTAGGTGCAAGTTTCAATTTTGTATCATTTTCCTTCTGCCTAAAGAACTTCCTTTAACGTTTATTATAGTGACTATCTCCTGATGATAAATTCTGCCAGTTTATCTTTATTTGAAAAAAAGTCTTTATTTCACCTTCATTCTTGAAAGATATTTTTTGTTGGGTACAGAATTCTTGTTTGATAGATTTTCTTTTCTTTCAGCACTTTAAAGATATTGTTCTACTATCTTCTGTCCCTCATAGTATCTGATGATAAATCAGCAGCTTTAAAAAATCTTTGTTCTTCTATACATAATGTGCCTCTTTTTCTCTGACTGCTTTAAAAATTTTTCTCTTTATCACTGATTTTCAGAAGTTTGATTATGATGTTCCTTGGTGTGGTTTTCTTTCTTTTTATCCTTTCTGGGGTTCATTAAGTGACTTAGATTTGTGAGTTCATAGTTTCCATCAAATCTGCAAAAATTTTAGTCATTATTTCTTCTAATATTTTTCTGTCCCTTTCTGGGACTTCAATTACATGTCTGTTAGTCCACTTGATACTGTCCCACATGTCAGTGAAGCTCTTTTTAAAATAATTTTTCTCTGTGTTTCATTTTTGATTTTTCCTATTGCTTTGTATACAGATTCAATGAACTCTTTCCCTGCAATGTCTCATCTGCCATTAATCTGTTATGAACTGAATGTTTGTATTCACCCCCCCTCCCAATTCACACGTTGAAACCCTAATCCCTCAATATAATCAATGTAATTGTATTGATATTTGAAGATGGGGCTTTGGAGAGTTAATTAGGTCATGAGGGTGGGGGCCCCATCTCATGGGATTATTACCCTTATAAGAAGAAACACCAGAGAGCTTGATCTCTCTTTCTGTGCACCAGGGAAAGGTCATGTGAGCACACAGCATGAAGGCAACCATCTGCAAATCAGGAAGAGAGCTCTCACCAGAACCCAACCATGCTGGTACCCTGATTACAGACTTCTAGCCTCCAGAGCTGAGAGGAAATAAAATTCTGTTTAAGCCATCCAGTCTATGGTGTTTTGTTATGGCAGCCAAAGCAGACTAATACATAATCCTACCCAGCGAAATTTTGATTTCTTTTCATATCTTCTATTTCTCTCTTCATTATGCTCATGTTTTTCTTTAAATCCTTAAGCGTATTGAGCATATTTATAATAGCTCTTTTAATGTCCCTATCTGCTAATTCTATCATCTCTATCATTTCTGGGTCAACTGACTATTTCAATTTACTAGTTTTTCTCCTGATTGTAAGTCACATTTTTTTCTGCTTCTTTGCTGCCTACTAACTTTTGATTGAATAACTGACATTGTGAATTTTATATAACTGAGTGTTGAATTTTATCATATTCCTTTGAAGAGTGTTGGACTTTGTTCTGGCAGGAAGTTAAATTAGTTCGACCCTTTGCTTGAGGCTTATTTTTAAACTTTTTAAAAGCAGATCTAGAGTACCTTTTACTTCATTTTACTACTAAGGTGTGACTGTTTTGTGAGGTTCTTGATAAAACTAGTGGAAGTTCAAACAATTCCTGGCTTTATGTGAAGCTAGGAATTGTTAAGATACAGAGGGGAACAGAGGTTGAGGGGCTTTTGACTAATTGGATTTGGAACGATAAGAGATAGAGAGGAACTACTGGGTGGTGGCCTTAGTCATCTACAGTAAATAGGTGGCAAAACCACTGTGGTTGACAAGGAAGACAGTACTCATCATCCCCATTTTAAAGATAGAAAAATGAATCCCAGAGGGGAAGAGATTTGCCTCAAACCATACAGCCTGGGACATGGCAGAAGAGATCCTATCCCCTACACCTGGCCACCTGACTTCCTATCCCACAAGGTTCCCTCCATATCAGTCTAGAGCCCTGGCCACCCCTGCAGGAACCTAGGAAAAGCTGGGTGCCTGAGTTCCAGAGAGAGGAATGCAGGGAGGGTCTTATAGCACATTCTGGGAAGAGGTGGCTATTGGGAGAGGTATTGGGGAGGAGAAGACAGAGCTGGGAGAAAAGCAAAGGCACCTCCACCCAGTCAGCAGCTGCTCCCAAATATGTCACAACTTGTCAAAGAGGCAGAAATAGAAGCTGTCCAGGGAGTAGAAGGGGGGTGGGGTGGCATGCTAGGGCTCTCGGCCCACAAGGAGGGCAGAATTGAGAGGCTGGAAGGGAAGGGGGACAGGAGAGGGGCTGCTGTTCCGAGATGAGTATGACAAATACATGCCAGGCAGTTCTAGGTAGGCTGAAATGGGTCCAGAGAACATTCCAGTTGCCTTTCAGTGAGATTAAATATGGGAGCAGAAGTGGAGATGGGAAGGGACAAAATATCCAAGGAAACCTGCCCTCTCTGATCCTATGAGTTCACCTTCAGAGCTAGGTCTGATTCAAACAACACTCAAAACACCTACCCCTGACCCCAGGAGCACTTCCTCCAGCCCCACATGCCGAGTCAGAAAAAGAATGTCACCTCTCAAAGGGCCGTTTGAATCATTCAATCAAGTATCTTGATTTACAAACAGGGGAGTTGAGAAGCAGAGAGGAGAAATGACAGTAACATGCCCTGACTCCTTATCCAGGGTTTCTTCTTCCTCTTTCCCTTAACTTTCTCACAGTATTTGTCTCAACCAGGAGCTGAAGTTCCAGCCCTCATAGGGATTTCATAAGAAATCCTCACCTATATTTCCAAAGGCCCTCAGGTTCACACTGCCACACACTCTCCTAAGCTCTGGTCTGGTTATTTAAAAAACTAGCTCTGTGCTTTGTGTCTACCAATCACCTCTCCATGACCCTAACTTCCCGAGGACCTATCCCCTTCCACCTCCAGACCTGCACTTCCCCACCCCAAGGCCAGAGATTCTTGATGAATGAGCCTGGCTCTGAGCTCCAGATTCCAGGCAGGGACGGATTTCCCAGCGGTTATTTGATGCTCAGTTCTCAATGGAAACAATGTGTGGCCTCTGGAGGCCTGGAGCCCTCCCCTCCCCCTCATCTCTCCACCCTGGCTCCCATCTGCCTCCAAACCTCTCCTCCTGTCTCAAGCCCTCAGGATTCCCCCTGGTCTCCCCAGCCTATTGTCTCTCACCCTTCTCTTGTGTCTTCTTTTCATCTCTCCATCACCACCTCTCCTGATGTCTCTCTGAACGCTCCATTTGAAACCTAGAGCACCTCCAGTTCCCTCACTGCCTCCCACCTGTGGCCTCAGGCTCACCTGGAAAGCATGTACTCACCTGAAGCACCCTTTTTCACCTGTCAGCCTCAGAGAGGGAGAGGAGGCACCTTCATTCAGCCCCGAGGCCTAAGAGGCAGTCCAAGAGCTTAGGTAGTCCAAGAGCCAACACTTGTGTTCACACTTCTGACATTGGTGCTCTGTGCACCCAGTATGTAGAAGGAAGAAGGTGCACTAGCTGATCCTTAGACTACCTTACACCTCTGACATTCTATGATTCTGTGATCTGTTCTCACCCTGCTACAAAGCCCCACAAATAATGCTGATGTGCATGATGTGTTCTTGCATCTAGGTCCTATTGAAATTTACATGCATTCCCGCCACCCACCTCCCGCCTGGTCCTCATCCATAATACCAGAGAACTAGCCTAGGCAAACAAAATGTGGGGCCTGTTTGGAGAAGCCAGAGGCTCCCATTCTTCCAGAACCTTCTCCTTGATCCTCTATACCTAGGCACGTGAGACTCTGGGATGAGAAACTTGCTTTGATGTGAGTCAAGTAAACTGGCAGCCCAGGTCAGCCCCCCTGTGAGGGCAGTAGGGACTGGAAGATGCTGGGAGTCAGAAGGTTGGGACTGGGTATGCAGCAGATGTGGAAGGATAGAGTCAGGAGCAGGTGAAGGGGATCGCTGAGCATTTTGAAATCCAAGCACTACCATGCAAATGAGATCAGCCCAGCATGCAAATAGACAGAATCCAGTTGAGACAGTCAGGGTGGGGGCACAAACAACCTGGCCCTGGAGCCCCAGCCAGGGATAAGGGCTTCCTCTGGAGGGAGCAGGACTGCTGGAGGAGGAGGCTACAGTCAGAGCAGGGGGCCCTGAGTGCCCAAGCCAGCAGGGGTGAGGATTAAGGCCTGACGCCCTGCTGTCAAGTTAGAGCTGATGGATCACCACTGGTGGCAGAGCACAAAGGCTGTTCTGTGCTTGGCACCAATGTGTTCCCATCCATCAGAGGGCAGTTTTCATGGGGTGGAGGAATATGCAGGGGGAGCCTCTAGGGGCAGCTTTTCTTCAGCTCAGTTCTAAGACAGGAACAAGGAGAGAAAAGGGTCAATCGCTCCATTAGGGTTCTGAGGTGAGAGACACCTGGGCCACCCTATCTTCTCAGTCCTGGAAGGGTCTGTGCCTCACAGCTGGGACTCAACATAGTCCCCCAGCCACTCACTTAGACAGACATACACAAACACATCCACAGACAGGGAGGGATTCATTGAAACCTAGACACACAAGGTCACCCCTAACCTCCCAGTCCTGCCCTCACATTTGGTCAGAGGCAAACGTCCCACAGATCTAAGGCCAAACTCACACCCAGACTGAGGGCAGGGACTGATCTTATTTGCTGCTCTTGCCTATGTCCAGTCATGCCTGGGGAATAATAGAGAGTGGGCTCTCAGGAAATTGAGTTGAGCAGAGAAAGGAGTAAATGAATAAATTCCTTCTCTGGATTATAGTAGCATTTTTCTAGCCTACTCTATTATCACCTACTTTGTATAATCACCTTCCTCACTCAACTGTGAGTACCTGGCAGGCAGAAAGACCACATCTTATTCACGTCAGTGACTCTCACCCTCAGCACAAGGTGCACAATACCTGTTCCTTGAATGAAAGAGTGAATGAATAAATACATACACGCGTGGGGTGGGGCCAGGTTTTCCCTGCTGTTTTGGTCCCCTAGGGGCAATGAAGACAGCTAGGGAAATAGCCTGAGGGAGAGGCCAGGAGTGGAGAAGAGGACAAAGCAAGTAAGGGGACTAATGTTTTGGAGGTGTTTCCATGTGCCAGGTGCCCTTTCATCAATACAACAACCACTCCCCTATAATACACATGTACCATCCCTTTACCCGCTGAAACATACATCCTCTCCCAGTTGAATCCATCCCCTTGCCTCTGAGTGGCTTGTTCAGGTCTTCAGCACTTCACTCCGGGGTCATTGTCATGGTCTTCTGTGCCATCTCCTTGCCTCAGATTTTCAAGTCCCTCCATTCTGCCTAGGTGGGCCTCCTCTCGTCTTTTGCAGGCTTGTCCAATCATCCACTTACCTGAACGCTGAGCTCCATACAAACCCATCTACCCAGTGCTCCCTTCACCCTCCTCTCCTCTTCTCATCCAAATCCTACCTTTTCTCCAAGACCCAGCCCAGGGCTCTCCTCCCCTTCCAGCCTTCGGTGATTTTGATTTTCTGTAAACTTCAACACTCATTTGATGAACCCACTCATTTACAATTGGTCATGGCCCCCATGTTTACTGCTGAATTAAAATAGTTCTCTCTTGCATTGTAATTTAACATTCACACAGTGTCCACACTCATCAACTAGAGAGTAAGATCCTAGAAATAATCACAGAACAAGCCCAGTTCTCCTGCTTCCATTTTTAGAGGATGTGGGCACATGGTTTAGGGGTGAGGCAGACTGGATCCCAAAAGGACAAAATAATGCAATTTCTGGGTTTCTATAGGAACTTCAACATTACTTTTTTTCTCAGCGCTCAGAGGATTAGAGTGTAAACTGAGACAAGGGTTTTCTTTTATTTTTTCTTTTCTTGATGGGATGTATGTTAGAAATAGAGATTCTTCTTCAGCCTATCTTGTCTGAGTCAAAGCAAGGTTTACAACCCACAGCCCCCAGGCTGCCACTCTGTATCACAGTGGTAAGGCCAAAAACCAAATGAAGACCTTGCTGCTCCCCCTCAAAATGCTTGGGTTTTTAAAAAAATTGTCTAGTTATGTCGCCTCCTCATCTCTGTTCCTTACCCCAAAAGGACATCAGCATTTTCCTGGCTCCTCACCACAGACAGTGAGACGGAGGAAAGCTGGGTTTTTCAAGCTCCATTCAGATCTCACCTTCTCTGTGAAGTCTTCCCTGAGTCCCTAGCACAGTTCCTCTTCTTCTTGTTATCCTTGCCACTGCTTGGAACTTATAACATCAGCCTCATCTGTCTTAGGAAGAGGAATCAGACTTAGTCCAGAGTGTCCTAGGGAAAAAACTGGGACCACAGGACAGAAGGTAGTAGAGGGAGCAGATTGCAGTTCAAAACTCAGAAGGTCTCCCTGCACATCAGTAGAATGGGCTGCCTTGTGAGGACAACAGATGTCAGACAATGGCCACCTGCGAAAGGGATTCGGACATCAGGGGTTGGGTAGAACCAGGTGACCAGCAGGGTCTACTAGATGGTAAGGTCCTCAAGGGTAGAGACCCTGCCTTGAGCATCCCTGTAATCCTTCAGTCCCAAGATTGAGCCTTGTTCACTGCTGATTTCTGAGGCCCCCCGTACTATATCGGGACCACTGTCCTCTCAGACCCCAAATCTTCTGCTGAGAGATGTCCGTGGACGAAGAAGCCCGAAGATTAAGTAGTCCCTCCTCCACCTGATATTTGAGATCTGCATGATATATATAAAGCTGATGGCTCAGAACGGAAGACCAGAACAACCAAGCCAAGTGGTCAAGGAGAGGGCATATTTAAACTGAGTTTGAAGATCTCTGCTTTCTCTCCTTTCTACCTCACCCACAGTAAGGAGCCAGGAAAATCCTGGTGTCTAAATGGGGCAGGAAACAAAGTTGAAGAGGTGCCATAGGAGGACAGATAAATGATTCAGAGTGAGAAAGGGAGGAGACAGAGGGCTTAATAGATCTTGACCTTGCCTCTGCGGGGAAGGTGGAGATGTGTAGACTGTTAAGTTCTAATCTCTGCTCTGACCCTGGCCAGCTGTATTAAAGAGAAAACTTCCACTGACACATACCAAAAAAGAAAAATAAGACCAAAAAATTCCTTTTGCCTCAATTTATCCCCAATCACATGAGACTTAAGTGACATATGATGTCAAAGCTTCTTTGAAAACCCAGAAGTTGAATCCATCTGCCAATTCTTGTTACCTCGGACACTGAGTGTCAATACATGCCCCAAATTTAAAGCACTCTCACCCTCTGGGAGGGGAATCTTTCTAAGAGTTTCATCTGACTGATATAGTCTGGGTAAGGTGCTGTGAGGAAGCAGGGGGATGAATAAGTTGACTTCTTAAGGCCCCTTCCAGCCTAAACCTACCCCTTCCTTACTCCTCCCTCCACCCCCATCCCGCCTCTTTGGGACTAGAAGCAGGCAGGCCGCCCAGCTAGGAGTAATTGAAAGGAGCAGATGAGAGGAGAATGTGTGTCCTCCCCCACCTCCCCAGCCCCCATGGAGGCTGTTGAGAAATGAAAACTAGTCAAATTACACCCTATGGCCTCCCTACCCGTGCACAAGAGCCGGATGGGGGTAGGCTGGCTGGGGGCAGGGGTGGGGGTGCGCAGGGGGAGAGGGAAGGGGAATCACATCTAATCCACTGTAAACGTCTTGATGTGCAGCAACAGCTTAGAGGGGGGCTCAGGTTTCTGTGGCGTTGGCTATATTTATCTCTGGTTCCATGCCAGCGGGGAGGGTTTAAATGGCACCCAGCAGTTGGCGTGAGGGGCTGCAGGAGCTTGGGGGCTGGTGGCAGGAACAAGTCTTTTCTGACCCCATGGAGCTGTATGAGACATCCCCCTACTTCTACCAGGAACCCCACTTCTATGACGGGGAAAACTACCTGCCCGTCCACCTCCAGGGCTTCGAGCCACCGGGCTATGAGCGGACTGAGCTCAGCCTGAGCCCCGAGGCCCGAGTGCCCCTCGAAGACAAGGGGCTAGGGACCCCCGAGCACTGCCCAGGCCAGTGCCTGCCGTGGGCGTGTAAGGTGTGCAAGAGGAAGTCGGTGTCTGTGGACCGGCGGCGGGCGGCCACGCTGAGGGAGAAGCGCAGGCTCAAGAAGGTGAATGAGGCCTTTGAGGCCCTGAAGAGGAGCACCCTGCTCAACCCCAACCAGCGGCTGCCCAAGGTGGAGATCCTGCGCAGTGCCATCCAGTACATCGAGCGCCTGCAGGCCCTGCTCAGCTCCCTCAACCAGGAGGAGCGCGATCTCCGCTACCGAGGCGGGGGCGGACCCCAACCAGGGGTAAGTGGCCATCCGACCCACCCACCTGCCCCAGGGGGAGGGGGGGCAGCAGGCACCTGGATAACCTTAGAGGACCCCGTGGTAGGGCTCAGTCAGATGGCTAGAGCAGGAGCCAGACAGGGTCTTAGGAGGCTGCAGGATGCCTTCCTTTGTTAGAGCTAGGCTGCCCAGCTGACCTCCTGTGTCTCTGTGTCCTTTCCAGACGAGATACAGGCAGTGGGGAGAAGAAGCATGTGGAGGGGGGTGGAACGGGACTGAAGGAGGGATCCAGGAGCAAGTCCAAAGTCAGCTGGATGAGGGGGAAGACAGGGCCTAAAAGTCAAGGCCAAGTGTACCTGAGAAGACTGCTTTGCCCCTCACCCGACCCCCTCCTGGGTATGGCTGAGCAGAGAGCAAACCCACTCAGTCTCTCTCATGGAACCCCAACAGGCCTGCACAAAAGCGGCCCTGGTTGGGACAGACATTCTGCCTCCTTCACCCTTATCCCAAGGTCAAGAAAACCACAGACCCCCTTAGGCTGGGTGTCCTATGAGGGCAGAATCACCACGCAGAATGGATGCTAGGAATGGCCCTGAAGCAGGGGCTCTGTGCCCAGAGAAAGTCATGAAGGGAGGTGATTTTGAAGATTCTGGAACAGGGGGTGGGCCAGGCTGGAGGGCTGCAGCTTGTGGCCCACCCTCCAACCCCACCACAGGTACTTCTGCCCATTGGGACTGGACGAAGAGACACCACCAGGAATGGCAGTGCCCTGACCTTGGGCCTTTGCCCTGTCTTGCAGGTGCCCAGTGAATGCAGCTCCCATAGTGCCTCCTGCAGTCCAGAGTGGGGCAGTGCACTGGAGTTTGGTCCCAACCCAGGGGGTAAGTGAGACCAGGACCCTGGTTACTTTGACTCAAACCCCACAGGCTATCTCTAAGGCCAGTTCTCCCCTCTTATCTTACTCCCTGCTCTAGTCCTCTTCCCTTGGCCTCTCTAGGGACCTTTTGAACCCAGGGCCCCAAATGGTGGGCTAGAAGGCCATGTGCCTCCCTGAAGCCTTGACCAGCTAAGGAGTTGTCTAGGCCTCCTGCAACTCCCCAGCTGGTGCCTGGTAGATGACCTTCCCCACGGAGAGGACAATGTCCCTGCCCCAAGGGTCCCTGGGAATTGCTGAGTCAGTGCTGCAAAACTGGGCCAGCAAAGGGCAGTTCTAGTCTCCCAGGATACACCATTCTGGCTCCACTTCAGAATAACTGCTTCTGAATTCTAAGCCCACCAGGGGATATCAGAGAGGACACACTGGCGTGCACACACACATACGCACACACACGTGCACCCAGCACTAGGAGAGGCATGGGCTGGGGAGTAGGACCCTGAGCTTTTCTCACCCATCTGTCCGGGAAAACCAAAGGGCTCAGCCCCTGTCTTGGGTCTTAAGACACCTTTATCACCCAGGTAACATCTTCCTACCTTCTCCTTACAGATCATCTGCTCACAGCTGACCCTACGGATGTCCACAATCTGCAGTCCCTCACCTCCATCGTGGACAGCATCACAGTGGAGGATGTCGCTGTGGCCTTCCCAGATGAAACCATGCCCAATTGAGATTGTCTGCCAAAATGGGCAACCATGAGAGCCCCCCAAGCTGGCCACAGGTGCCACCACTCCTGCAGCAGGGCTCTCCTAAGCCAGGCTGTCCTGATGCCAGGAAGCCAGCCTTGGGGCTGCCAAATGCCAGACTACCCCCCTCCTCATCCATATAAGGTTAACCCACCACCCAGAGAGGGAATGGATGCTCTCATTCAGCTAACTCCTTAGAGCAGAGAGCAGTTCTGTTCCCAGGGAGATAAAGCAGGGCACCGGAGTGCCCCCTTGTGTAAGCCCCCTGGCTCAGGGGGCAACTCAGGAGCTTCCCTTTGATCATAATGCAGCCTCCAATTCCACCCCCTGAAAAGACACGCTTTGAGAGACGAAGACAGTGTCCTGACCTGGACAGACTATGTACATCTCCTGTTGTTGTCTCTTCCTATGCCAGGGTTAGGCTGGGCCTGCCCTGAATTGAGAGAAGGGAGAGGAACAATCAATCCTCTGTTCCCAAGTCACTGGGGGGGCCAAGCTTTTGCAGTGAATGCTGGGAACCTTCCAATGGTTTTATGTTTTGTTTTGTTTTGTTTTGTGTGTTGTTTGTAAAGCTGCCATCTGACCAAGGTCTCTGTGCTGAAGTTGCCAGGGACAGGTGGGGGTGGGGGGTGGGCAGGGACCCCTGGGGTGATTTATTTTGTTAACTAAGCATCGTGTGGTTTTGCCATTGTTTTGTATATTTTTTTTCTTTTTTTTTGCTAACTTATTTGGATTTCTTTTTTAAAAAATGAATAAAGACTGGGTGCTAGAAGAGTGTCTGTGATGATATAGAGGGAGGAGATGACTAATGCTATAGCCTCTCCCACCTCAGTGGTCCAGACACGTGGCAGGGCCAGGGCTTGTGGAGCAGATGGGGCTCCAAAAGCGTCAGAGGCACCATGTTGCTGGTGGTCACTAGGCGCTGGGATCCCTGCTCTTTTTACCATTACAAAGGAAGCCAGGTCTGGTCCATTGGCTGGGCGAAGACAAGATTCTACAGAAATCCTTGTGGGACGTGCAGGAAATTCCGTTGAGCATTCTGTTGCACTCTAATTCATAGACACTGTTCACAGTCTACTACACTCCATCTTATATCCCAATAGGTCCATTCCCTTCCAATTAACTGAGCATGCTCATATGCCTAGCACTCAGACCACAGCCAGCAGACAGGGGTGTAGAGCTGGAATTTGTGGGTTTCCCCTCTCTAATCCCTGCCTCTCCTCTGGTGCCACATTAGCACGAGTCCTGCGAGGAAGTGGGAGTTAATTCAATCAGGGTGATTAGGGTCAGACACTATCACTTTCTTCCAGGCCAACTAGCATGTCCCCTCACCACACCCTTCCATTCCTCCAGGCTGCAAGAGATTCTGGTCCCTGTCCACAGCTCAGAGAATGAAGGCAATTCTGCTGTGGGTAGGGGAAGGGGCTTACAAAGGAAACAAAGCTGGGGCTCTCTTCATGTGGGATGCTATCTTCCAAAGACTGGCTTCCTGAGGGGGAGAAGGTGGGTGAAGAATTGGGGAGAAAGAATTTGGATAGAGATCGCATAATATTAACTGAGAAGGCATCAGGAGCTAGAATTTGAATGGACTAAAACCTTTATTAATTCCAACTGCTTCACGCTAAGTGTGTCTGATTTATTGCAACTTACAAGTTTCAGAATCATTACAGAAGTCAGGGGATTCAGAGTGTGCTACATTCCATCCTGCATTCAATTCCTCAGGGCCCTTTATAAAACACTTAACCCGGTTTTATCAACCAGGCCCTCATACCCATTCTGCACTTGCTCTGCACTTGCTCAGCTGGGCCGTCTCTACCACACCTGTCCTCTTGATTTGTTCCTGGAGAGGGGAGTCAACACACTGCTCCCAGAGGTTTCTCCAGAAACTCCATTTAAGCAAAAGGTGAAGTAGGCTCACAGAACTCAGGTGAGGGTGCAGAAGGGAGGGTCCCCCCCGGGGCATGCTCATCCCAAACCACCAGTCAGGGCTGGGCCTGTTGGGAATCATAAACTGGCCTAATCTGTCCCCGTTTGTGGGATTTTCTTCTTGGGTTTATGTCATTGTGTTTACAGCTGTGGACAGGGAATGTTGCCTGCCATCAGACTATCATCCACTGTAGTGGCAAGGTACTCCCTGAGGGGAACGCAGGATGGAGAAAACACAGGAGGCATTATGCGCTTCGGATACTGGCCCTAGACTGTTAAGATGCACACCTAAGGAATAATTTCAGTGAGCCTGGACTCTTGCATCTTCCCACACATAGAAGAGCACTAAAATCATTAATTTGATATGCCTGTTTTTTGTGATTAGCAGTAATCTTTGACATCTGACTACATTTTTTTTTCAGCAAAAACTCCCATATATCCTGGCTCCTCCCTTAACTCTTCAGAACGGTTCCTCAGAGCTATCTGAGAGGCTGTCTCCTGGGCTATAGTCCTCAGTAAGTTCCCTGAGTAAAACATATCTTGCAACTTTTAGGTTGTGCGTTTTTCTTCAGTTGGTACAATTTTACCTTCTTGGAAAGGCTGGAGAGGAATACCTAGGTCACTGCCACAACTCTTAGCTCTCCCTGGCTCCCTGCCCTTGGAGATGAGGAGAGTAACATGTGTGGGTGCAACACCTTGGCTCTCCAATCTATACTCACTCCCTTATTATGCACCAATAATAATGAACTACCCATTCAAGGGGGATCTTCTCCCCTCGGGTTCATTTCCTCTGCCCCTGGTACCTCCCAAGCTCCTAGGGTAGATACAAGCCTGCTGCCTTCAGATGCCCTCCTTCTTACTGTGGGCCCGGTCTGGCCAAGAGAAAGGCACTCATCTCTCCTAAGGAACTGATAGGCTCTCGGGTTGCTGGATATATTTTTTAAGTTTATTCCTCTTCAGTTATCATGTCAATTGGAATCCGAGGTTCATATTCATAATCTGTTATGAATGAACAGTTCTAAGCAATGGCTATTAAGGTCGATTGTTCCTGACCATTGTCAGGTGTAGTCATTGTCTGCTTATTTCTTTTTCAGTCTTTAAGTCCTTAAGCCTCCCACCAGGAAGAAACAATTTGCTGGAACTTCACATGTGTGAATGGCAAACTTTGCCAAACTGGAGCCCAGCCTCACTTATTATTTTCACAGAAGAAACATTTGTCATCAAAGCACAGGGACTTTCTTAAATTAACAAATGCTTGACCTGCACAACTGAATTACAGATAAGACTCCAATTAACGAGTAATGAGTGATAGTTCTTTGGGGAAATTAGCTTATGTCTGGTCTCCCGTGGAAGCACATGCAATAAATCAAAGTTAAACAAATGTTGCCTAATAACGGACTTTAGGGAATCTGCCAGAATAAAAAGATAAGATTTGAAATTGACATACCAATTGTCAGTGTGTAGAGAGGAACTTCTTGGAGCGTTTAGACAGTGTGAATTGCAGAATGCTTAAAGTACTATTTGCTGCACTCCAATAAACATCCTTCGGTATCTAACTTCTCAAAGTAACCTACTTGGCAGACTGAAAAGCCTTTCTAAGTGCTGCAGGTATAGTAGTAGGAGGTTGGACCAACTGGAGAGGGAGGTAAAGGGGGTAAAATGGAGGGTGAGCGAAGAGGAGCCCCCTCAGCTCAGGTATCTGTTTCTTGGACAAGACCCACCATGTCACGTCCCCTGGACTTGTCTGAATTCCTGGTTTCTGGGCTCCAGGCTAGGGCAGAGATGCCTGGAGGTGAGCTAAAGCTCAGGAAGAACTGAAGGCTGTGAATTGGGCTAGGATCTTGGCTAAGGAGGCACCACCTAGGCCCAAATGGGATCCTCAAACCCCACAGCGATTCTAGCTGTCCCTCACTGTTCAGCCACAGGAAACCACCTGATCCAGATTCTCTGCCTCTCACTCTGCTGGGACCATTCCTAAGGAAGGCAAAGGAAAGTGTTCTAGGAAAGAAACCTAGTCTTCTTTCTTTTTTACAAATGCTGACAGAAACATGATGTTGGGGTCTCATCTCAAATGCAGCATGTCCAATATCAAGCTCACATTTTCACATGAGCCTGTTCCCTCTACATTCCCCAGCCCAGTAGATGGCAACTCTGGGAAACTGTAGTTTTCCTGGATTCCTTCAGATCTCACTCCTGTAGCCAGCTGGTCACCAAGGCTGGTCAACTCTACCTTTGATCATTGAGAGGGTGGGAGGGGACCCCCCAGAGGCTTGTAGGCACTAGGCCAGCATCTTCCCTTGCCTGTTTGGCCTCCCTGAGTCACAAGTTGCCTTGTCTTACTCCCATCCTGCCATCTGTGCCCATGGACTCTGCCATCCTGTATCATCAGTGGGTCAGTTAGCCTTGGAGAGGATACAAGGCTGGATGGTGGATTATGCTGCCCTCAGGGAGTTCACCATTCAGATGAACAGAAGAAACAAGGCTCCATGAAAATCACAGGAGCCAAGTACCGCACGAGTGGTACAGATGTAAGAGTTTGAGAAAGGGAGCTGCGAGAGGCTTAACTTCAGCGTAAGGTCTTGGGCTCACTTAAAAGAGAAGCAAGTAATATCTGTTAAGCACCCCTGGTACTGGGCCAGAAGTTTTAAGAAACATCTGCACATCTATCTAACCAGCTGCATGGTCTCAGCTTTAGAATTTCCTGTTCTGCAAAATGGCGATGACGATACATCACAGGGTTGGGAGGATTTCACGGGCCAATACATTTAGCATGCTTAGAACAGTGCCTGGCACACAATAGTTCTCAATACTTTTTAGCTTTATTTAATAATAATCCTTATAAAAACCCTCTGAGATAAGGTTGGTTCATTTATTCATTCAAGTATATACCTAACCCTAAAGGAGCTTCCCCACAGCCCAGTGGGAAACAGACAAAGAGAGGACAATGGCTGGGCAGCGTCACGGTGTGCACAGACTGCCAGGGGCGCAAAAGGTTGCTGGTTATCTAATTCTTCTGAGGAGAGGCAGGCAATGCCTCCCAGGTGATGCTTGAAGTGGGTCTGGAAGGTTCACAGCTGCAAAGGCAAGGGAAGAAGTATTCTGTGCTGCCTTCTGGTGATGGGCCTGCGTAGACGCAACACTTCTGAGTCAGGTGGACTCGAGACTGTTGGGAGGAGAGGGCACTGGAAGAAGTCATGATGGCCTCTTGTCCTACACCGAGGAGTTGGACCTCAGTGCTGGGGAGCTGCTACAAAAGCGAACAGCAGCGTGATATGACTAACGGGTGTTTAGCTTCAGTAACTCTTGCATCAGTAGGAAAGTCTATGAGGATAGTGAAGCAGGTGTGTTCAGAGGAAGAAAAAGAAATCAATCAATCCCAGCAGTCAGGACTCCTCACTCCTTTTCCTATACTCCCTTGGCACAAGTAGCTCAAACAGTAATCTATCAACCCATGGTTATGTAAGTAAACAGAAGGTTACTGACTACAAGTTTAAAAAACTCTGATATTTACTTTCCAGATTACAGCAGCCCTTAGGACTGTGGAATAAGCTAGATGTATCAGGTAAGCTCAAAGTTAAAAAAAAAAAGAGAAAAGACCAAAGCCATATGTATGTTGTCTCAAAACCAGGTTATTTATTGGTATGTACACACTCACACACACACACACTCACACTCATACACACCCATACACCCATTCCTGATGCACTGTGTCGGCAGTACGGTACTGAGAAGGGACCTGAAAAGATACAGGAAGCTGGTGAGGGGGTATGGGTCACAAGTGACTCCCCAAATAAAAAGTATATTGACTGTGAGGCAAGGGATACACCAAGACAAGAGCCTTCCATCACTGTGTGCATCACCTCCCTGCAATAATCCCAAGATGCCCCGAACAGACCTGGGTCCTGCCAGCTGCTGCCTTATGACATGACTAGTTAAGATAGGGTTGAGTTGTAGAGGAGAGGCTGGGGCTGAATTTCCCACTATGCTAGCCTATCAGAGTTCCCTGAAGGAGTCAGATGGCCTTGTGGTCTCCAACTTCACCAATCTTAGGAATCTGGGGTTTCTCCATAACCTTAACATCCATTACCCAGGGATAGGAGCTCTTTCTCTCCATCCAACTTATTTTCTGCTCAAGAACTCCTCCAGCTCCATTCCCAGTGGCCTGACAGACAGGAAGGGCAGGGAACAATGAGGGAGAGCAAGGGAAGTTGGATGCCTTGCCCATACCCATGGGAGCCCACCCAGCCCCACCACTGGTGGACCTCTCCTCTACTGAAAAGCAGCAGAAACCTGTAAGCCTGGTACTGCCCCAGGCTCCAGCACTCCTTCTGGACAGGGTGCTCTGACCCATCATCCCACCTGCTAGCCTAGCCACCACTCAGAATCCAAGTCATCAGCTTGCAAACCAGCTGCTCAGCCACCTGCAGGGTGGCACTTCACTGGCTCCTCTCCAGGAAACATGCTTCAGGCACTTTTCCTCTCCTTCCACTTGGATGAAACCTTAGGTTCCATCAGCTCACCCTGAACTTGGGTCCCAAACACTTCCAGGCACCTTTGCAGGACGAGTACATGGGTTAAGAAGAGGGATTTCTTGGAAATAACATTCCTACCAAAGCGGGACCTGTATCCCTCAGCCCTGGATGCTGCCGTGCTACTGGGGAAAGCAACTGAAACTGGGCAGGTCTCAGGAATTTCTGGACGAAGCAGTCCCTGCACACCAAAAGAGCCCTGAACAAGGGGGTAGTGGTGTGGGGACAAGCAAGAGAATGACAGTCTTCACCAACACTGGATTTCCTGGACCTAGGACATGATTCACTATAGGAGAATCTTTATTTTCCTCCTAGGAGATCAGAGGAAGGAAGCCTCAGATTACCTTTTTCCCAAACCAGACTTTAAGGTCAATGGCCTTAAATCCACCCATTAGGTATATTCTTATGGGGCTGGAATTATCAAAGAAGTGGGGCAGAGGGGGACAGAAAGGGAAGGAATACTGGGAGCATAGCTGGCAGTGCAAGGTTAGCTTGATCCACAGCCAAGATCCACACAGTTCCCTCTCCCCCCAGCCCAGCAGCAGCTCTACCCTACAGCTGGGGCAGGAGGCATTCCCGCTGCCATCTGGGCTTAAGGTTACCACAGGCCATTGGCTCTCCCTCTAGCTGACCTGCCTGCACCTCTCACTGGGCAGGAGGGCTGAGTTTCCCCATCCTTATGCTTGGTGTTTGGGATTCAACTTAAACCAGGGCCTAGAATCTCCACCTTAGCCTTCCCCCTTCCCAGGTTCATCATCCTGAGGAAGAACGGGGCCTTCTACAGCCCTTCCCAGCCCCCAAGGAGGTCCTGGAGGTGAGGCAGGAGCCGCAGCTATGCAGATGAGTTGGGGGAGGGATAATGGTGAAGGTGCCAAGAGCAGATGTAGACCATCTAGTACAACCAAGAGGTGGACAGAAACCAGAAAGCCAAATAACCCAAGCGAGGCAGTCTGAAGTGCCACTTTCTTGGAAGGGCCATCCCCAGCCCTTGACGCTGTGTCCTGGTCTCTGGTGGAGTTTGCAGTCCAGACCAGCTAGATGCAGAAGAGGGAAGGTGGAGTCCATCCATCTTGGGCTGCCTTCCTCTCCCTCCCGCAGACCCACAAGCATGGACAACCTGGTTGCCTCCACAACACCAGGAAACCCAGCCACATCCCAGAGAGCCTTACAAGGGACACACGTTGGACTTGGGGTAGAGGGATGGCTAGGGGGTAGACAGTATATTCTGAGATAGGAGACTAGGAGCTGTGGGAGTAAGGGGACCGAGCAGGAGGGTTAAGGGCTCTCTGAGCCTGTGAAACCAAGCAGGAGGAAGCTGGCCTTGGGGGCCGTAGCTAGTCCCGGAAGGCGGAGAGCATGTGTCCGTAGAGATAGTGAGAGTGTGCTAAAAGAGAGAGAAAGAGACAGGCGTTGCGCGGTGAGCTGGCAGTGAGTCCCTGAGAGACGGGTTGCAGGGTATCTGCGGCGTGCTCGCAAGCTCCAAGCGCCCAAGGCCAAAGAAAGCAGAAAGGGTAAGCCGGGCACTGGGCGCGAGCAGGGTGGGAGCGGTACTGCCGGCCGGAGGCCAGGGACAGGTGCGGGGAGGCCTTTGTGCGGGCGGAGGGCTGGCCGAAGAGCGCCCGTGCCCAGGGCCTGGCCCACTTACCCCGAGCCTCGGGCACAGCCCCGTCAGACCCGGGGCGGGAGGCGGGGTCAGCAGAAGTAGGTCCGAACCGTGGAGGTCTCCAGTCTCTGCGCCCCCGCCGTCCCGGCTGGGAGGAGTCGGCAGCCGCGGGAGAACACAGAGCGGCGGGTTAGTGCGCGCACAGCTCGCCCGTGGGGCCTTCCCGGCCTCGCCTGCCCGCGGCGGCCGTTAGTTAGTGCAGCGCCGGCGCCGGAGCTGTGCACCCGCCTCGGCCTCGCCTGAGCGCCAGCGCCCGTCCCACTCCGCCGCCCGGGCACCTAGGTCCTGCTGGGCCGCGGCCATGCCCAGCCAGCCTGCCACTCACCTTCAGGCATGATCCTCTTTGGCGGGGCCGGTGGAGGCTGCAACGGCCCCAGGGTGGACACGCGGAAGCCTACCGGGAGCGTTTCGGCAGAGGCGCTGAGCATGGCGCTGCCATGGTGGTCCCGCGGCCGGAAGCGTTTCCTCCAGGAGGGTGCGCGGCGGAACACCTTGTCCTCCCCCTGCACCGTGGGGACACGCAAAGGACCAGGGCTACCTTGGAACTGCCACGCTCACTGCCTGCCTGGGGCAGGACAGTCAATGGCTGGTTCTAGGGGTACCTTTCCCTTCGGAAAGAAGGAAGCAAGGTCACGTCCGCTTTTAGGCCCTCAGCTTTTCCTTGTGTAAAGTGAATGGGGCAAGTGGATGACTCCGGGGAGCCCTTGCGACTCTGAAGTTCCCTGTCTCTTGGCTCGCGGGGTGGGGTCCCCCTGTTCGGATGTGGCATCCTGCAGTTGAACTCTGTTTCTCTGCCCACCCCAATCATCTCAAACTGGGCTTGGGGTGCCCATAGACCTTTAAAGTATTCCTCCTCTCAGGCTCATCCATGGGAAGTAGTCACCAGCCAGCCTCCATTCACTCCTCCCTGCCTTTCTGGGGCCGCAGTATGGCTGCAGCACCGGTGTGCTGAAAGAGAGCTGGGTCAGGAGTCAGGAGACCTGGCTTCCATTTTATCAATACTAGCTATGTGACCCCGAGCAAGTAACCTCTCTGAGCTTCAGTTTCCTTATCTGTAAATGTAAAATAGGAATAACAGCATCTGCCCTACCTATTTCTCAGGCTGCCTATCCCTGAGGGGATCAGGGGAGAACATTGACCCATTGATAGTGATGGGTCAGGCAGATGGCCAATCAGAGGCAGGTTCCTCCAAAGGCTCCTGCTGTCTGCCCTCTCACCCGTGCCAGCCAAGTCTCCAAAATAACTATCTCTGCCAGAGGGCACCCAGAGCCATAACTCTACAGGATGTCCCTCTGCACAAGCACCCACCCCACCCTTCAGAGCCCACATCCATCCTGCTTGGCAGCCATGCCTAATCCCCCTCAACGCTTATGTTCTTGGAACTGGTGCAGGTAGACTGCTAGCAGCAGGAATAAGAGACACTAACCCACCAGTTCTCACCTAAACAACCTCTCCCAACCCCCATTAGGGTTTGTTGTTTGTGCCCTGAGTAGGCCAAGTGCCCCCATCAGTTCTTAGCACCATGTATCTCTGTCATAGCATTCATCATAGCATTTTTAAATGTACTTATGAGATTATTTCATCAATTCCTTTCTCTCCCTCTCTTCCTCCCCCCACCCCACCCCTTTCAAATTCTATGCTTCATGGGACAGAGATTATGATCTTTTTTGTTCCAACCAATATATCCGCAGACCTGAGTAGTGCCTGGGAACACCATAGGCACTGGATAAATATTTGCTAAATGGCAGCTGGCTCCCTAGGCAGGCATCCCATCCCTGAGTTTATCAGGAACTTTCCTCATCATTTCTGTCTTCGCCATGATCCTATCTTTAACCTAATCTAGAGACCCTTCTCTTCTGCATGCTCTCTCTCCCTCCATTTCTATCTTCAGCCAACCCTAAGGACTAGTTTCTGTTTTTCTCCCCTGTCCCCTAATAGTCAGATGTTCTTTGTGTTCCTCATCTCCTCATTTCCCTTGAGTCCTGACATCCATGCATGGGAGAACTGGATATAGCCCTCCAGGGCCTTGAAGCTTGAGAGGGGAAACTGAGAACCAGAATTGTCAAAGGAAAGAGTTGAAAGAGACAGCTCAAGGTTGCTGATGGTGTGCTGGATGGCTGGACAGGAGGCAGTCTCTTGGATCTCCACCCTCCCACCTGCCACTCCCCCCACCCCCAAATCTCACCTTATTCCTAGGACCTGGCCTTCTACTTAAGCTTCCTTTTAAAGAATCAGTTCTCTCCAGCCCCACACCTAGCTGCATCCCAGAAAGCCCACTACATTGCCAAGATGATGTCACCTACTCAGTAACCACCCCAATGCCTGAAGCCTGATAGGACAGCTGTCTCCACTTTTAGGAGGCAGCAGGAGGTAGGAAAAAGAACACAGGAATCAGATACACTTTTGCTCCAGTCTGGCTCTGCCACATGTCAGCCTGTGACTGCAGGTAAGTTACCTCTTTGAGCTTCGATTCCTCATCTGTAAGATGGCATCATAACCTGTCTCACATGGTGACTGTTAGCATAAAATAAGATGTCTGTCATCACTGCACCACCATGCCTTGCCCAATGCCTGGCCCAGAGTAGGCATTCAGAGAATATTTTTGTTAGGATTGAAGGAGTAAAGAGTTTTCTAAGTTAGAAAGCACCATTCAAAGATATATGGGAAAGCTGTATCAAAGAAAGCTTAGAACCTAGTGGGTGGGGAATAAGTAGGAGGGTCCACCTTGCAGGGGGCACTGGGAAGATTCAGATCAGAGTGGGGACATCTGGTGGGGTCTGGCAGTTTCTCTCCTTGAGTGGAATACACACACATACACATGTAATATGTATGTAATATATGTGTGTGTGTAAATAACACACTCCAAATTTCAAGGCACCTCTGTGAAGAAAACACCCCTCCACAAATTCTGTATGTTTCTGAGTGTGTCCTATCTACCGAGGTGCAGTAGTCATTCCACAAAGGTGGGGTTTAGCCCTGTTAAACCCAACTAAGAAGAGACTAACTGATAAGCAGATAACACTAATGGTGTCCCACAAGGAGGCCCAGAAGTCTAAACAGAGGCATTGGTAGAGGTAGGGGTGCTGCAGAGAAAATGGGGATCAGAAACAGTTCTGATTGATGATGGAGAAGCTAAAAATAAACAGTCTGGGCTCTTTTTTAACTTGTTTGGAACCAAGGCAGCTAAGGCAGACCTGACAGCGAAGGCAGGCAAGGTTAATGGTAAGAAAGGGAGGAGGGAGGAGGGAGGGGAGAGGAGGCAAGGGCTGGGGAGGGGGCTGTGCCCTCAGGAAACACGTATGTTTTAGGAGGAGCATTATGCTAGGAGCATCAATCTAGCATCCTAATGCTAGATTAGGAGCATCTCTAACAGGAGCATTATGGCTAGAACTTCGGAGTCTTCCAAGACATAGTCCAACCTGAACTCAAGGAGAAGGCCTGATGAAACTCAGTTGGAAGGGACTGTTTCTTCAGTGACCTGAGGCATAAGAGTAATACTAAGAAAGGAAGCTGGGATGATAGAAGCCTGAGCCATGTGTTTAGCTGTGTCAAACTGCACTGAGGAACATGTGAGCAAACCTGTCATTTAATGACCTCAGAATAATGTCTACCTCCAAACAACCACACTATTGGATGGGTGGGAAACGTAGCAGGCTGGAGATATGCTGTGCTCACAGCACTGAAGAGAGGGGCTCTAAAAGATAAAGAAAAATGTATGATCCCAAAGAGATGACCTTTGGGGAAAACCTCTGATCCTGTGTGGTTAGGAGGTTTAGGGCACAGAGTTGGAAGAGGCTAGAGGTACCCAGAAGGAGTTTCATAGAGACTTCTCCAGGCCTATTGCTAGGCCTGTCCCTGCGTCCCCAACCCCCTGATATCATGCCCATCCTCTATGACTCTCCTCCCTTAGGCCACCCCACCAGTCATTAGACCGAGGAAAGCAGAACTCATGAACTCCAACAAACCAACAGTGACCAGTTCACAGCCAGGTACTCACATCATCCAGTTTCCGGTCTGTGCCTAAGGCCAACAGGTTGTTGAACTCTCTCTCCATCACCTGGCGTGCCTGGAGTCCACAGGGTGAAAGGGGGAGAGAAGGGAGGGGCTATAGTTAGTGACCTCTAATGCCATCTTTCACCTGTTTCCTAGGGGGTCCAAGGGCAGAGATGGGGTTTTCAGTGCATTTAACCCATTAGCCCTTGATGCCGCTCCTTTGAGCTAACCTCGGTGTCCTCTGAGAAGTCAAAATGTTAACCTTACAATTTTTTTCATATGGAGCAAATTAGAAAACTATAATTTTTTTAAAAAGTAGGATCATAGAACACGTGGATGGACAGACTTCACCTACTGGGGAAAACCCCCCCCCAGTTTGTCTCTGTAAGGGAATGTCATGCCATACTATCTTTCTGGAGGGGTAAATAAGCATGTAGACCATGGATAATGAAGATTTAACTTATTTAGATTATATAAATGTATTTTATAAAGTTCCACATCAAAAATTAAACTTAGGAAAACTGCTCAGTCATGGATATTGGTGGCCCTTGGGCTGAGTGGGGCATAAAGGCCTTCTCTATAGGCCTCCCAGCAATTTCTTGCTAGGAGATTTGAGAAATGCCAGAAACAAGAAAATTTTCAAAATTACCACCAGATATTCTGAACCATTTTTAATGAAGGATTCCATATTGGGTCAGATCCTACTTCCCCTAATAGCTAAGCTAAATGAATGGGTCAGAATAATAAGAACGGTTAGAGAGCAACAGAGAGTAGCCCTGCTACTCTTTACAGATGTACTGCTGTCCACAAAAACTGGATGTATTTAGAGATAGGAAATGAGAGAAAAACAAGCCCATTTCTGGGTAGATAATATTAACCATAGAATTCTGTGGGGACAGTCTTTGTTGGTATTGGGAACATAATATTTTTTTAAGTGATCAGAAAGGAGAAGCATAGTTAATTTTCAAGTATCCAGGTGACACTGTTCCTCTGGGTAATGAAAGGTGACTATGACATTTACAAACTTCAGAAACATTTCACAAAGTTGTATGAGTGGGCAAGAAAGCAGCTGATGGGGTTGGTAATGGGCAAGCCTAGAAAAATTGCATTGGGATTTCCCTGGTGGCGCAGTGGTTAAGAATCTGCCTGCCAACGCAGGGGACATGGGTTCAATCCCTGGTCCGGGAAGATCTCACATGCCGTGGAGCAACTAAGCCCATGTGCCACAACTACTGAGCCTGCACTCTAGAGCCCACGAGCCACAACTACTGAGCCCACGTGCCATGCAGCCATAAAGAAATAAATAAATAAAATTAAAAATGACTCCTTGATTAAAATAAGAAAAATTGCAGCTTGGGGGAAATCTCAGCTCTTCCTAGAGAGCGAGGGGAATCTGTGCTATCCATTCTGACTGGTTGGGATGGGTCACTGCAGAGAGACTGTAGGATGCCCTGGCCCTGTGTGCTGCCATCACCCCTAAAAGGCCAACACTCCGCCCAAAATTACAAGACAACTCAGCCCTATCCTCACACAAGCGAAAACTCGTCTGCTCCCAGAATAGCTTGTGCAGCTCTGGTGGCTGAATTTCAAGAGATCTGACAGCTGCAAACAGTCCAGACAAGGGCAGCTAAAATGATCAGGGCATGGAGACAAGTCTATATGAGGAAAGGCTAAAAGAATTAAGACCACTCTGTCTGAAGAAACAAAAGCTTGGACCCAGAGGCAACACAATCAGAGTTTATGAAATCACAGAAGGTGAGAGCTAGTCAAATACAAATACCCGTACTAAATCGTAGACAATTAGGATGAGGCAATTCTCTTCCCCGGGGGAGCTGACTGTGGGTACATTTAGGACAAATAAAATTAGGTAGTACTTTACACAACAGGTAGTAATTCTAGAGTCCATTACCCACAGGAAGTTAAAAAAGCCAAACATATAAATAGGTTCAAGAGAATTTAGGTATATTCTTAGATGACAGCTCCATAATAATTATCAAATGTAATGGAAGGAGATGTCTAATCTTTTGAGCTGTTGACAGGGAGACAAAGCCCTGGCATGGAGAAGCTCTGGGCTGTGTTATTTGGTATATTTAACTTTCTAAAACCTAGGGACCCAGGAACAGATCCCCGGGGTGGGGGTGGGGGGGAAACAAAGGGGATATGGGTTCTCTGGTCCTTGTGGGCCCCAGCGCTAGTTTTCTTCTATGAATAGTCAGGTCAGAGAAGCAAGTAGAGGAAAAGTCCCAGCTGTAAAGATGGGGCTGGGAGGAGATGGGGGTGCTCACTGCAGTGTGGGGATTAACACAGTATTCCAGGCCTGTGCTGAACGTGCTCTGTATGTAAAGGGCACTTGTTTCCTAGGGGGGCTTGGTTATGCACAGGGACCACTTGGAGGTTTGAGGCCATTTGTGATCCCCTCTAGAACAGGCCTCCAGAAAGCCCTCCCACCAATCCATAAACTTGCGCATATCAGAGGGAAAGAGAGCAAGAGAGTGGAGGAAGGGAGAGACCAAGATTGAGACTGATGACCAAGATCAGACTGATTGAGACTTACAGCCTACCTGGGTATTCTGCGTGGGTATCTGGAGGACCAGGGCCAATGTGTTGTGGTCGAAGTTCTCGTCCAGGGCCAGCAGAGCACCATGCACACCACTCTCATGCAGGTTTCCTGCATAGTCCCGGAGCCCAATAGACTGGACCCAATGAACCACCTGGTCGTTGGTCCAGACCAGCACATCTGGAGGGCAGGGGAAGAAAAGGAGCAGGAAGAGACAGGTTTGGCCAAGGCCCCCTCCAGGGACAGAAATAGAGGTTCCTAGACCCAGAGCCCCAGTCCACCCTGTTCTCTTGGCTCCTAGCCACCCCTACCCCCCTCAACTTTCCACATCTTCTTTCTGTCCTCCCTGGCACCTGGGCTCTTGGAGAACGAGCCCCACACCACTCCATTCTTGCCAGCCTGCAAGACTCAGGGTCAGGCTAATAGGCTTTCTCCCCAGAGCCCCTGTACCAGTCATCCACTGCCCCCAGGCGGGAATGGCCCTCTTCTTATTCTTTCTACCTTCAAGGTCTCTTCTAAGACTTGCCTTTCTTTCCTGTCCAGCCCCACCCAGATCACCAAGTTCCGTGAGCACTTTCTCACACCAGTCTATGGCACCCTCCCAAGGGGGCCATTGCATCTGCCTCGTTGGTGGCCACTGTCTAATGTGCTGGGGAGGGGGGTTGCCGCTGATTGGGCGGGGGCTAGGTTTCCTCCACCAGATGGCAGCATCCTTTGGGCATGGATTGCGTCTCCCTCATCAGACTGGGAGCTCCCTGCTCCCTAAGGGCTGTGTCTTCCCTCTTAGATTTGGAGCTTCCCTGTGGCACAGAATGCCTCTTCTCCCTTCACTCAGCCCAAGGCAGGGATCAGTGAGGCAGGTCCCTGCTCCCCCAAAGCCGCTCCCACCACAACTTTCAGAGGAGGCTCCATTGAGCCTGACAAGCTTACCCTTGATCTCATGCTGGCTTTCTTCCCGCCTCTTCTCCAGCTCCTTCCGGTCATAATTCAGCCTCTTCAGACACATGATGCCATACTGAAGACTGGTTCTGCAGGCACACAGCCCCCCTGAGCCAGAGCCTCAGTGGGGCCATGTTTCTACCACATCTGCCCCATATCCAGCACCAACCACAGCCCATCAAGACCTATATGCTCCAGCACAAAGAGTATCCCAGCCCACTCCTTCTCCTCCTTCCCCCAGAGCTTAGACATAGTCCATCACAAGGCTACTTCCCTCTCTCTGCCTACCCCAAGCCCTCCCTCTCAGCCAGGGTGTGGGCCTGATTGACAAAGGAAAGTTCTTTGAATGATAGCAACATATCCCTCCCTCTCCAGGCACTGGAATGACAAAGAACCCTACAGATATTCTTTTGTGTCCCCATTTCACTCAGAGTCCTTACAATGGCCTACAATGTGATACATGATCTGCCCCTATACTGATAGCCCTGCTGTTCCTCAAACGTGGCAGGAACGCTTGGCCTATGTGCTTTGGGGCCTTTGCAGTGGCTGCTCCTTCTGCCTGGAACACACCCCCTCCCTGCCCCCCAGTCTGCTACATGGCTTACCCCCTTGTCTCCTTTAAGTTTTTGCTCAAATGTTATATTTTAAATTCAGTAGTTACCCTGTCCACCTGATTTAAGACTGCAACATCACCAGCACCACCAATCCCCCTTACTCTGGTCTAATTTTTTTTTCTACCACCTTTTATCTATTAACATTCTATATATTTATAATTCCTTGTCTGTCTCTCCCAGTTACAATGTAAGCTCCATGAGGGCAAGGAGGTTTGTTTTGTTCACTGATGTATCTCAAACACCTAGGATGGTGCCTGACACATTCCACAAATGTAAACACCATAAATGCTAAATGAATGATGTGAAATAATTCACATAAAGTACTAAAAGTACTTTAAACTGTACCAGGTGCATAGTAAGCACTCAATAAATAATTACTAAGCCAGGCCACGAATCAAAGAATCCGTAGGTTAGAAGGGACCCCACACACTATCAGTCCAAGCTCCCCACCTAATGCAGGAGTCACCTCTGTAACATCCTTCTGAGTATTATGAACACCTGTGCCTAAATACCTCTGGTGACAGGGAGCTCACTACCTCTTGATGTAGCTCATTCCATCTCGGGCAGCTTCCCCTGTAGTGTTCTTCTTTAAACTTGAGCACTACTCTGTCATTCAGCCTCTCTGGGTTTTGTCATCTACAAAGTGGAGGAATAAAATAGGTCTCTCCCAATTCCAAATACTTTTGACTCTATCATTGAGGCCATTGCTTTGTGAGATTAAATTATGCTTGATTTCTCCCTACTTCTCTCCCCTCAGTTCTACCCAGGTAGCCCATCTGCCTAGAACAAACCCTTATAGCTCAGAGACACCACTTCTAAGGAATCCTGCTCAAGGCCATTGGTTTAAGCCTTGGTCCCCTGGAGGGGGCAGATGCACACATACCTCCTAACTGGAAATGCCTCTAATTTCAATCTCACTTACTATAATTTTCAGTTCAGTTCCTATGACTTTCAAAGCTGTTGCACAGCTTAGCAAAAATATAAAGGCCTTAAAGTCAGATCAACCTGGATCTGAATGCCAGCTGTGCCACTTCCCAGTTGAGTGGCACTCAGCATATGTGAGATGGGGGTCATAACTCTCGTGCAGAGTTACTGTGAGCATTAAAGGTGATCCTGTATGAAAGGGCTTAGGCCAGCCCCTGAACATCAGAGGCATTCAGTAATGGTAGCACGTTTGGGAGGACATTACTAATTATTGTGTGTGCTTTTTCTCCTATCAGAATAGGAGATTCTCATGGAAACCTGCTCAATAGAACGCTACAGTCTAAGGAAAAGAGCTCTGAGTTGGGTGTCAAGAAAGAAGGATGCTGGCCCCATTCTGTAACCACTTGGCTGAGTGACCTGGTGATACTCAATCTCTACTGGACTTGCTTTCCCCATCTGTGAAAGGAGAGTTTTTAAATAACCCTTTCTCATCGTTAAAAAAAGTATGATTTAAAAGAATTTTTAAAGATATAAGAACATGCTTATGCAATATTAAGTGGAAAAAAAGCAGTTATATACCTAATTGAGGTAAGAAATGTGGAAATGTTTTAGAAACTGTGAAATACCCAAGATTTAGAGCTAAATCTGGAACCGTGTATATAGGCTGAGAGTCTCTCATGGGCAAAGGGTCGGGGAAGGACTTCCATAATGCTGTATAGGGTTGGGCTGCCTGATCCTCTAGCAGCCGAGGCACATCTCAGCTTGGTGGGGAATGGCCCTTCTCTCCCCAGCCCTATCAATCACTGAGGAGGGAACAGGTGCAGCTAGGCCTGGCAGCCTCCCAGATTGACAGAAACAAAAGATTCTCTTTCAGCCCCGGTGGTGAGGGAGGGGTGGTGCTCAGGGCAGACACAGATGGGGGTTCCAGCATAGGCGGCTCTGCAATGTGGTGGCAAGAGAACTGGGTTTCAGTCAGGAGACTTGCATTTTGCTAGCATCCCTGCGTGACCTCGGGCCGCTGCTCCTTCCCATGCCTCAGTTTCCTCACCCATAAAATATGGAGGCTAACTAGATCCCTTCCAAATATAACTTTCTGTTGTTTGTGAGTTGGAGAGACCAAGGGACACCTGCAGAGCCCTAAAAGAACCTTGAAAAGCCACACATTCCCAGCTCCACCCTTTGTCACATTAACTACTCAAGATAAAAGACCTGGCTCAAATAGCAGCCTGTGTGATTTGAAGTTGGATGTTAAAAAGGACTTCCTAAAGCCTATCAACTCCTGGAACCATTACCGAAAACCTATGTCTTAGGAGGGCTGCCTCCCTAGCTCCAGCTGGTTGTTTCCATGCTGGGATGTGCCCATAGAGCTTTCTCTTTTTCAAGAGAAGCCAGACATCCAGAATTTTGTTTAACATTTCCTAGTGTTTAAATATTGGCAGCTAAGGTCACAGTTTTAAAAATACAATGTGGGCCAAACAAATTACATGTGTGAGCCAAATTCTGCCCTCAGGCTACCAGTTTGTGACCTCCACTGCAGATACTTTTGCACAGAGGACCTTTTCAACAAAGAGGAGAACACTGGATGACTTCCTGTACAAAAGGATGTGTGTTTAAAACTGAGAGGCTCAGATCTGGGATGTTGGCAGGGCAAGCATCCAGAAAGAACTTTCCTCTCATCTTGTAAGGAATTAGACACCTAAAATAGATGCTGGGTTCAGTGTGAGTCTTCTCAGGGTAAATGTAGAGAATTCAGCAAGCTCAATGACAAGAAATAAAATTCATGTCTAGGGGGAAAATTCATATCTAGGGGGAAAACCTCTATTCCTGGAGACAGACCCCCAGAGTTGGGGGAGACCTGTGTAGGGAGGTGGCCCCGGGTTCCAGCCTGGCTCACCGGTGGAAGCTGTCCACCATCTTCAGGTGGACCCGCAGGTCCTTCTTGGTGAGGTGATCCAGCATGCGAGCGTCCACAAGGCACTCCATGAAGTAGCTGCGGTACTGGGGGAGCCCCAGGCTGGGCAGCCACTGGTTCCCAATCCACTCGTGGTTCATGTCCCCATAGGCCAGGGTCTGGAGAACAAGATGGAGGAGGCTGGGGGCAAAGGCAGCGTTGGCAGGTTGCAGCTAGCAGTTCAATAAAATTTCAGCTTACTTCCACTGAGGGGCTGGTAGAGGCGGGAGGTGAGGATTTTAAATGGAGCTTTTTAAGATCCTGGAATGATATATTCCCACTCACTTATCAATTATCTACACTAATGAACAGAAGCAACCACCTAGGCAGCAAGTCATAGGAAATCCTTCCCATCGACTCTGAAATGCATTGGTGGTGCTGTAAGGCAGACTCGCCTTCCTGATTTTCAGTCAGCCTCAAGCCTGCTGAGCCCAGCGGATAGGCTGCATTACAGAGGGCCTGCAGAGTGACAAAGAAAGCCAGTCTCACTTGGGAAACTGGCCTCACACGGTCCACAGGGAGTTACGTTTGGCTAAAGATATAAAAAAATGAAGTAAGGTGAACTGCGCCTGCCAGCGCTCTTCTCTAAGGCTTGGTTGTCTCTCCAGAGATTCTCTAGGTCCTTCGTGTGCCGCCTCCCCACCCCACCACACACTGTGCGCCCCACCGCCCACCCAGTCTGGTTCTGAGAGGCCTGCTCCACTTAGTCGTTGCCTCCTGCCTTGAGGGCAGGGACCTCCTTAACCATCTATCCTTAGAACGAATTTTAATGGTAACCCTCCATCACTGTCTTTTCTTACCCACCTTGATTTTTTTAGAGTTGAACATTTTATTTTGTTATCTTTTAAAATAAAACGATTGATACATATAAAACATATGTAGCGTATGTTCATTACTAAGCATAAAAACGAAGTTGACATCCTTGGACACCATCCATGTTATCCACACTGTTGCATCCATCCTTATGCTCTTTTTCCCCATCTTATGCCCTACTGCCCCCCCAGAGGTAACCACCATGCTGAGTTTTCTGTCCATGATGCCCCTGCTTGAAAAAATGTTCTTATAGTCACCAAGGTATATTTCTCTAAATAATATGTTTAAATTTGCTTGTTTTTGAGTTTTAATAGAAAATCTTTGGGGACCTACACTTTTCACTTTACACTATATGTCTGAGTCATCCATTCCCTTTGCTAAATAGTGTTTTACTGTGAGAACATACTGTAACTGATCTGTCCAGTCTCCTGTTGATGGGGTTGCCCAACAAGTATAAACAGTGCTACGTGCTTCATTTTTATTCATGGCACTTACATCTATCTGATATATTATCCATTTATTTGTTTGTTTACTGTCTGTTTCTCCCCTAGAATATAAGCCCCATGAGGGCTAAGTTTGCTCACTTCTGTATCCAGAGGGCATAGAAAGGCCTAACACCTAGTAGCTGCTCAATAAATCCTTGCTCACCAAGTGAATGAATGAAAGCCCTTTGCTCAGCTCACCAGGGGTACCCCTGAGAGGGACAGGAAGAGGAAGAGGATTCATACTAATCTAAGTCTCATTACTCCTGGGAAGAGGGTCGAACTGAGGGGAAGAGGCAGGCATGCTGGGGGCACAGCCCTCCAAGGCCCCTCACCTGCCATGGTGAAAAACTAGAAGTAGCTAAAGGGGAATGAGGAAGGATGGAGGTGGGTGGCTTCAGCAGAGGAGAGAACCTGTGCCCAGGACTCTTTGTGTGAAGAGGGACCTAAAAGACTGGGGCTCAGAGAGTCCTGCAGGGGAGCGAACCTGCTGTGAGAACACTACCCCAAACTGCTGCGAGTTGGTTCTGGACAAGAGGAGGGGGTCTTACCTGAGCCCAGCTGCCCTCCTCACTGTCCTAGGAATGAGTGCAGCATGTCACGGGAAACAGGCAAAGTCAAGAAACCTGGCAGCCTCCACCCAAGGTCCCATCAAGAAGGAGGAGCAGACACCCCAGTAGCTGAATGGGTGACTAGGGAAAGCTTGTTAGGAAGGTTAAGAGAGCAGAGAAGGCTGGTGCACGCGCCTGTGTTTGCAGTGAGAGGGGATCAAATGTGTGTGTGGCAGAAACACAGTCAGGCGAGGTGCCAGGTCCTCCCAACCCTCCCTGTTCCTCCACCAAGGTTCAAGCACAAGGGTTACGGACTCTGTGGCTTCATGACAATAGCAGGGCAAAACGCTCCCAAGCCCTGCTCTTCTTCACTGGAGTATACCAGTAGCTCAGGGTGAACTTGTGACCCCCTGGAATAGACCACCCCCCCCACACACACACACAAACTGTTTCCATTCTCACTTCTTTCCCACCCACCCACCACCCTGAGAACAGAACTCCATCACACATCAGGGATACCAATCTCGTATTAGATCAGCTACAAGCCCCTTTGACTTCCCACAACCTTTCCCTCATCCTCATGCAAGTCATCAGCCCTAACCCCAGGCCCAGGGCCCAGGGCCAGACTCACTGTTTTAGTGGATGTTGCCAGAGTTTCCATCTCTTCATGGGTGACCCAGACATTCCCAGAAGACTGTAAGCAGAGAGGAAACCTAGCTGGTCCTGCGTGTGAGCTCCTAGGCTCCCCATCAGGCTGGGAGCCCTAAGGACAAGACATAGCTCCCTTCCCCTAAGTCCTCCCACAGGCCCAGCCCAGAATTCTGCACATCGTCTAGCTCTGAGCAGCTCTCTTTTATTACCGTATCTGCACTGCTGAGCACAATGCCTGGCACATAGAAGTACCCAACAAATGTTTCCTGAATGAATATTAATAAATAGTGTGAATCTGGAATAAGGGCTGACCCCAATCACAGAGATGGACTACAGTGAAAGGTTTTACCCTGGGGGTCCATGGAGAGGTTTACATTCTTATGGAGAGGTTGGCGGACCAGAATTTACAAATGCCCTACTCCCTCTGCTACCCCAATCTGGCAAAAACACAGAACCCAGAAGTCCTGTCTTTGGAAACTCTGCCCAAAGATCTAAAATTACCGGCAGGGTAGGTATGGGGAGATGGAGCTCATGAGTGGTACGTGGGAGGCAGGGAACTAGGCCTGCTGGGATTCTGCTAGCAACAGTGTTACCTCCTCTTGGAGACCTGATGGAACCCTTTGTGGGGATGGGAAGTAAGGGGCAGGACTCAAATGCTACCATCTTCCCAATGACCAATATGAAACTTTGTAAACACTATTTTGGGGCTTCTGAAAATGTCCTGGGTGAGGGAGAGGCCACTCACAGTCCTGGAGGTGGGCGGGGCAGAGGGGCTGGTCAGCGACACCATCTCCTGGATAGCCAGCCGGAGCTTGAGCCGGTGCAGGGCATTGCTGATGCCAATTTCCCGCTGGATCTCTGTGTCCGAGAGGGCTGACATGATGGCACCACTCTTGACGTTGGCCCGGCAGGCTGCCACATACCAAGCAGGCATCCCCACCCAGAGCTGCAGATGTGGGGCACAGAGGGTAAATTCAGCCCCTTTCCCAAGATCTGGGCTCCACTGCAAAAGTCTGGCAATACTGAGAGGCAAGGGCCAGGCCTCATCCATGGCCTCAGAACAGCAAATGAAGAGCAGAGGAATTTAGAAATGTGGAGATGACCATCATCAAATGCCTCTTTTTCCCATTTTACAGATGAAAAATCTGAGGCCTGGGAAGGTGAAGGGACTTTACCAACATTGCATGGGTGATTAGCTCCTGGGGGCACCTATAGGAAGAATGAAAGTCTTAATGGGGGCACCTGTGAAAGTCTTAATGGCTCAGTGAAGATTAATTCCCCTTATCCAGACTTAGCTACTTGAGAGGCATAAGTATATAGCATCGATTCTGGCTAAGTGCTAGGTATGGCACTGTGCACTTGGCATGGGAGAAACATGCTGGGAAAATTCTAGAAATACCACCCCTTTGCCCAAGGAGTCCTTGTCCCAGTCCACACATCCTTCCCACCAGACCCCTGAGTAGACTTAGACTCCCTTTGCCCAGGTTTACCTCTAGCCAGGAGACCACAGTAGGGCCGTCCCACTGGGCAAAGGGCATTCCTTTTCTGCGGGCATCTTCAAGCAGCTGGTGTCTTGCAGGAAGAGGAACAACAGACTCACTAGTCCTTCCTTCTTTCTCAACAAAGCTTACTCCCAGGGACCATGGACTGTGCCAAGAGTTGGACTCCCGCTACCCCTTCTCCCCACCGTTGGACTGCTACCCCTGCTCTATTCCTGAAGCAGTGTGACACCAAGACATGAAGCAGCAACACCTCTCCATTCCCAGAGGTGAGGGCTCTCGCTTTGTTTGCACATGGCCTGAAACACATTCTACTCTGCTCTGTCAGAGATCCCCAGATGCTGGGTCACTCTCCCACAGCACCTTGTCTCCTTCTCACTCAGGTCATCCTAAGAACAACCTCCCAAACCCTGCTGTGCCCACTTAGACCAGGCCAACTCAGTCCAGAAAGGGCCTTGCTGGGCTCTGGCTGCCTGAGCTCAGTCCCATGGCAGTACAGGGAAAAGAGTGTATGAGGGGTTGGACCCCACCCTGGCAGAGACTGGCCGGTGGCTCTTACTTCTTCTTCAGCCGCCGGTCCTTTTCTGCCTGGGTCCCCAGCTTGGTAGGTACCATGGGCTCCTGCAGACCGAGCTCAGAGTCTATTAGCAGAACTAGAAGGGAAGAGATGGCATATCAGCGAGGCCCTCTCTGCTTCTCCTCCCTTGGCCTGGGCCAGGACCGGGGAGCAGACCAGCAGGAGGCTCCTCAGCATGTGACAACCCGAGGGTCTGATGGGACAACCCATTATTCCTGGAGCCTCCACATGACATCCCTACAAACAGGCAGTCCCACAGTGGCATCGAGTGGGTCACTCCAAGCCCAGAGAGCCTTCCCCTGGGAGCCTCAGCCCTGGAGGTGTTTTTCAGCCAGACGGATGGAAGTCGTTCCACCCTAACGGCAGCAGAATCCTAGACAGAACTTGTCCCTCCTCCAAACCAAGGGGAAAAGGAAACCCAGAGAGCCAGAGTGGGCTTCGAGGCTCAGACAGAATTATCCTGACCTGGGTTGAGGGTGGGGAAAGAGGCACGTTCAGAGATGTGTGCCTGGGCCTCTTTCTCAGGGCCACTCACTTGCACAAATCTCGAAAGGGAACATGCATAGCTCTGTCCTCTTCTGTTAAGGATCTCCTGAACTGATGCTAGAGTTCATGGCAGGGGCAGCATCTTACAATTCATTTAAGCCCTGGTCACTCCTCACAAGTGCACAGAGGACCGAGGGTGTTGGTAATCCAGAAGCCAATCTGGGATGCTGTCTTAGGTTTAGGTGCCAATGTGGTGTGGGGAACATAGGAAATCATAAGGCTTCAACACGAGATGCCTCTTCCACTGACCAGACCTTCTCAGCCCTGCCCCCTCCCATGTGTGGCTGGCTCCACAATATATTTTGCAAGGCCCTTATGAGCTGGCCCCAGCCTAGGGTCTAAACTCACCTCTTCTGCTCCCTCTACCCTCTTCCCTCCCCACTCTGAATAGACTCAACTGCTTACAAAACTCTCACACTCATGAATCTTTGCCTTTCTCAGACCCCCCCCACCCCCCCGCCTCTTCCCCTCACACACACACACACACACACACACACACACACACACACACACACACCCCTCTTCTTGGCTTGGCTAATTCCCACTTAGCCTTCAAGCTTCTGCCCAGGTGTTGCCCAGCAGAGAAAGCTTCTCCTGTCGCCCCCACCACTCCATGGCTGACCTCTGAGTTCCAGAAGCACCCAGAGCCTATTGCTATCTTAATATTGTTTTAGAATCATCTCTTTATTTTTTCCTTTTCATTAGAAACTGAACTCCTTGAAGGAATGCACTATTGCTCCGAGACCTAATACTAAGCCTTGTTTACAGTAGTTACTCAATACATGTCTATTGAACAAATCACTGAATAGATGAGGGAAAGAGAAGGAGGAAGGGAGGGAAAGGAAGAAAGGAAAGAAGGAATAGGGGAAGGGAGAGGAAGATAGCTAACATTTATTGTGTACCTACCACACACCAAGCACACACTGGAACTTTATGTCGTCATAGAGGTGTTAATAATGCTACCCTTGCCCAAGCACTTACTTGACTATAATGTCTACAAAGTCATGATTAGGCATTGTGATATTTTGAGTCCTGAAGGCAAGATGTACTAGGAATTAAGAACTGACTCTCTTAGAGAAAGAACTAAGAAATTTCTCCTGAAGGTCCTGAGCACAGTACCTCAGAAAACCTCCAGATTGGAAGAAACCTCAGAGGTCCAACCTCACACTGAATACAGGAACCCCTTCCACAGCATATCAAATAAACAGCCTGATACTGATGCTTGACACTTCTCGTGGCAGGAGCTACCACCTCATGAGGTAGCCCTTCCCGCTGTGAAATAGCTCTAACAGAAAACTTCTTCTCCGGAGCTGAATCTCTGTGTCTGTGGCTTCTGCCCACTGGTCCCTGGGAGGCAGGCAGAGAAGACTGGATCCAAGGATACCCTCCTGCTTCTGCCCTCTACTCGCACCCATTTACTAGGAGACAGAGACCATGGCCCGTGGCTCCGCCCTGGCTCAGCTGGATCAGCCTGCCTTTCTCCTTCTTCCCAAACAGGCGGCCGATGGATGATTTGATGCCCTTGCGCTTGGTGCCCTTGTACAAGGAGTCCTGGCTGCTGTTGCTGCTGCTGGGGTTGCTGCCTGGATCCTCCAAAGCACTACAGGATGACAGCCAGGAGGGGGTGGAATGAGAAGAAACATACTTAAATTACAGCATGAGAGATGGAAGTTAGACTTCAGGAAGAACTTACAGTAAGTGTCAGAGTTGGGAGGGTTAAGGGGGTATGATCAGAGCATGTGACCAAAGGAGACATGGGACTGTCCTTCCCTGATGGTGTTTCAAAGACAAGTGAGATGTTCAGACATCTGGGACAAGTGAGATGCAGCCTGTTCAGAGGCAGAGAGAGGGACGCGATAAACTTGGGAATGGAGAGGCTCGATAAGGGGTCTGCTCCATTTACCTCTTGCTTTCTTCCTGGCTCAGGGCTGGGTGGCCAAGCTTCTCTAGCTGCAGCGTCCTGGGTGAGGAAGGAGGAGAAGTCTCACATTTTATGGTGGCTTTATCCTCTCGGTTCTCTTCCCGAGACACTGGTGACTGAACAGACAGTGAAGCCGTCAGGGGATAGAGGGAGAGATCTGGGGCCTGCCTACCCAGCCCAGACAGGCAGAGGAGCACGGAGAAAAGCAGAGGGGAGGCCCTAGGGGCCTCTCAGAGTTCAGACTCAGACTCAAGGGCCCAGTGGGGAGAAGCCAAAAGGGAAAGGCCTGGGAGAATTAACCTATTAGTACCTGCGTCATCAGGCAGCACTCACCAGCAGCTTCCTCCTATGCTTTCTTAAGTCACTGGGCTGGAAGAGAGAGTGAAGGGTGAGCTTGGACTCACCCTTTGGTTGCTTGAAAGTCTACCCCAAGGGGAGCCCAGTGGTCTTAGGATGAGAAGATAGGATTCAGTGCCTCACACAGGCCTGAAGAGAATATCACAGCAAAACAAAACAAAACAACAACAACAAAAAACTGGCTTGAAAAAATAAATCAGAGCCACCTCTGGAAGAGAGAAAGAGGTATGGGCATTGGGTGAGTTTCTTAAGCATTACCCAAGGGAGAGGGTAAGGAAGATACTACATAGCCCTTTCCAGTCCCAGAAGGACACGCTGGTGACCTGGTATGCCAGGGTCTGCACACATCATGAGAAGAAGATGCTGGGGCCCAAATGAGAGAGAGTGAGCCCTGCTGTGCCTTCTCAACTCCCCTCGGCCAAGCCCAGTGATGACAAGGTTGTTCATCAACTGCCCCAAGACTCTCACCAAGGTCATGACCCCCATTCGGTCCAGGTCCTGGGTAGCACTGCGGGAAGTAAGCTTAGGTGTGGAGCGGCCGCTGAACGGAGGGGATGCGCTGGCCAGGGACAGGGCAGTCAGAGAGGTGGGGATGGAACCACGTTTGCGCAGCTGGGTCAGGTTTAGGGCCTCCATGCTGCCACTAGTCACTCGTGTCTCAATCTCCTCAGCACGGAGCTCTGTGGACTCCTTCTCTTCCTGGATCATCCTGGGAGGCAGGCAAAACCGGATCTCATGATTAGCCCCAGAGAGGACAAGCAGGAGGCAGATGTGGGCACTGCCTGCAGTCACCACCCAGTGACCCCAGGTAGAAGGCAATGGCCAGGTGTGCCCCATTGTTTTCGGCATTGCAGGGACATACAAGGCCCTGTGGGCAGAGTTGGTTCTATCCCACTGCAGCTTAGACAATTTTCTCTCTTTCTTGTTAACTGGCCTAATGTAACAAAACTCCCTAATTTAACAAAAGCAGTTGCTGGGAAAGGAGGCAATTTAGTCAGTGGAATATAAACCTTCATGGAAGTCAGAATTCTTGACCTACCACTATCTATAGGGCCTCAGTTTCCCAATATACCCAATGTCAGGAATGGTCTAGGTCAGTATTTCTCAAACACAGGACCTTTAATTGATACTGATCCCTGATGGAGCTTTTCCTGTTCCAAGGAAAAATTAGAATAATAGTGATAATGTTATGTGTATGAAGGGGGCACTCAGAGAGGAATGTGTGTATGCACACTCACACACATGTACACACACACTCTCTCTCTCTCTCTCACACACACACACACACACACACACACACACACACACACACACACAAACTAATGTAAACATGCCAACTATCCTTTAGGAACAGGACCTATCTTTATTCTCAGAGCATGTCTTTCCAACTTTAGGGATGTTAAAATATCCTTTCTTTTGTAGAATGGTTGTGATAGGAAATGGTAATTATCTTTAATGTTTCATTTTGCAGAATGAAAGTTGGCAGTCCTATGTTAGTACCCTTCTCTTTGTGTGTGTGTGTGTGTGTGTGTGTGTGTGTGTGTGTCTAGTGTTTTCTTCTTAGCTGGTCTGTGAAATCCAAAAGTGTGGGAACCATTGAACCAGATGACCCCTACAGCCCTGTAAAGCTCTGACATTCTCTGGTTTGGATTTTCTCTTGCTGTTTGTCACAAACATTAATAAACTCTCTACAAAGGCAGGGTGAAGTGCAGGTCTTCATAACGTTCCCTGCCAATGGTTTCTGTTTGATGCCTCATTAGAGACCAGAGGCATGACACAGTGCACTGAGTTTAGACCCGAGTTTGAATCCGGGCTCTGCCACTTACTGCATCGCTTTGGGCAAATCACTTAATCTCTCTGGTTTGTTTCCTTGTCTATAAAATGGAGATAATGCTGTCTCCTCCAGTGACTGTGATTAGACTGACCAAAGCTCTCACCCTGAGTTGGCCTCAGTATGTGGGAACTACACTCATAATGGTTATGTTTAGCTTCAGGAGCTTCAGGAACACAGTCTCCATAGACCTGGGAGAGAAAATGAAGCCTAAGAAGTCAATCTGAGGTCCTACCCCTCTCTGTCCAGCACTGGGCCAGAACCTTGCCCGATGCTCCACACAGGGTCCCTAAACTGTGGCACTCTAAGGTCCAGCTGTAAGAGACAAGCAAACACATGTAGAATCTCTCCTGCAGTGACCAAACACAAAGAGCCTCTGTCCTTCAAGGAACCTCCCAGGCCCTCCACCCCTGCCCTAACCTGATCTCCTCGTTGATAGCATCCAGCTGCTCCTGCAGCATCATGGCCAGGGTCTGGGCGTCTGAGTGGCTGCTGGGGGAGACAACGTCCACGGAGCCCCCCAGACCCCCTGGCTCATCCTCATCCACATCAGAGATCTCAGGGTCACTGTCAAAGGCAGGGGTGGCTGTGGGGACCAGCACCCCAGGCAGTGGAGATGGCTCCCAGTCCTTAGCAGAGAAGGAGGATACAGGAGTAGTAATAAGACACACCAGATGACTAAGGAGCAGGACCCTCCCAACCTATACCAGCAGCATTGGCATCTCCTAGGAGCTTGTTAGATACGCTAAATCTCTGGCCCCATCCCAGACCTACTAATTCAGAATCTGCATTTTAACAAAATCCCTGGGTAACTTACTTGTATGTTAAAGTCTAAGAAATACTACGCAAACTCAAGGAGCCAGATAGCAGAATGGTTAGGAACAGATTCCAGAGACTGCCTTGCTTTGAATCCTGGCTCCACCCAACACAAGCTACGAGAGAGTTGTTTCACCTCTCTGTGCCTCAGTTGCTTCATCTGTAAAGTGGGAATGGTAATAGTACCTACTTCACAGGTAGCTCTGAGGATTAAATTAGGAAATGCATGTAAGGCACTTAGCACAGGGTCTGGCACCAAGTAAGCATTATGTAAAGGCAATCTGTTTCTACTCACACAAAAGGTGACTAGATATAGGAAACGAGAAAAAGCCAAGCAGGCATGACTGTCTTGTGTCTCAGAGTTTCAGCACATTACAGGACCCTCCGATCAACCCTCAGAGGAGGTAGCTTCTCAGAAATCATTCTACAAACCCCTTCGGTAGACAAAGGTCCAGAAGCAGAAAGAGCACAGAACTGGGCTGGGAGTGTGAGAAGAGCAGCGGAAGAAAAGGAAAGAGGCCATCTCTAACCCCATCCTGTATGACCCAAACCCCCAAGATCCCCTTAGGGTGCTTTTCCCACTCCTGCAGCCTTTAGACTGAGGTCCTGGGCAGCTGCTGTGCTCTTATAAACAGAGGAAAGGGAGAGAGGGGAGAGAGAAAAAGAGATGACTTCAGACTTCAACTCCCCCCTTACACTAGGGGTTTCCTAATGGCAGAGATGAATCTTCCGCCATCAGACTAGGAGTTCCCTCCTTCTCCACCTATATCTGCTAGTGCCCTAGAGCACGTAGAGGATCTGGGCTCGAGACAGAGCACGGTTAACAATTATGGGGCTAGGAAGGAATCAGACTTCCCCAAAAGATTGAAGTCAGTCCTTTTCTGCCCCTAATCTTTCCTGTTCTCTCTAAATCTCCCTAGGCAGACTCCACATGAGCTACATGCTTCTCAGAAAACTTCAGGTGCCGTCCCATGGCTAGTTAACCTGTCATCCTCTCTCACCTACCCATAAACCACAGCTTTTGTTCCAGAAAGCTTGCCAATTCCATCTTGCCCCTGCGTCCCCCACCCCAACCACTAGAAATACGTGCTGCACACCCAGGTACACATGCACAGGCTTCAGTGGGGCCCCAGGGACTAGCTGACCACCCACCAGCCTCTACCTCTTGCCCACTAGGAGGTCGAGGCGAGACACAGCTGTTGCAGTGATGGCCCCAACCCCAAGGCTGCAGCTGTCGTCGACACGGGGGAGGGTAGGGGGAGGATTTGCATCACACCAGCCGTCTGTGAAACTGGAGCAAGGCGCGTGGCTGAACTGACCCCAAACTCCCCAGGGTAGACCCATCCACACTCACCCCTCCACGCCCTCACCTTGGCAGACTCTTCCCGCAGTGCTGAGTAGGAACGATGCAGACCTTGAGGTGCATGGGCGGTTGCGCTCAGGGAGAACCGCACATCTGCTGCACTGCCTATGTGCGCCCTTGAGTGGCGGATGGGGGAGAGAAGACGAGCCCTGAGGACTGACAGCCCCAGCTTACACCCACTGGGCCCAAAGAGTTAAGGGATCTTCAGCTGGGAAAAGAGAAGTCTTAGCAGGACATGAGCTTTTGTTAATGCCTTAAGGGCTGCCACGTAAGCAAGAGATTAGGTTTATTCTCTGGTGCTCCAGGGATCCGTATGATCCAGGGGAGGAAGTTCTAGGGAGGCAGCTTTTCACTTAACACAAGAGGCACCTTCAAATAGCAAGAGCTGGCTTATGATGTAACTGGTAGCTTTAAACAAGCTGCGCTCCCCTCAGAGAGGTATTCAGGTGGAGACTCTGGCCACCTGACAAGAATGTGTGGGAGGGACCATGGCACCAAGAGAAGTTGGAAGGGATGATCTCTAAAAGTCCTCTGAACTCTGAGCGTCTTTGTTTCTTGGTCTTCTCCCTAGCAACTACCTCTGGTCTTCCTCTGGACTAAGTCCCTGGCCAAAATTCAAGCCAGGCATACTCCCTGTCCCCAGGAAGCTTCAGGAGGCCCTGACACTGTATCAGAGACATGGGCTAGAGAAAGCATTTTGACTGCCCCAAGGGTCTATCCCAACCCTGAAATTTTAGGATCACAGTAATGATCCTCTGGAATATCTGGAGCCTCCCCTACTGACATTTCTTCCCTATGCCTTCCCAGTTTAGAACTTGAGGGAGCCCAGAGCAAAGGGACAGGGTGAGCCTACAACAGGTTACACAAGCTATCTGGAGGGATGGGGGAGTTTCTGCTTATTCCCCCCTTTTCCCTGCAACTCAGTCCCAATTCCATGATGGGGCCAGTGCTTCTATAGTCAAAGCCAAGAACTCCCAACCATTAAGGAAAGCAAGCAGTGCCAAATAGCTTGGTGAACTCTGGGCTATGCCTTTTTAATTGGCGTAGGGGTTTGGTCTCTTCTGAGCAACCTACAGGAAGGGAGAAGTAGGAGGAATTCCAACTACCATTTTCTGTCTCTATTCCCTGCTTCTCTCCACACTCCTATACAAATATTCCTAACAAACTTGAAATTGATACCCAAGTCTCTAACACCCCAGAAACCCACAGGCTTCTCTTCTTCACGTTCAACGTCTCTTTCCCTAATTTAAGCCCTACCCCTCTGCACATATACATGTACAATTTTCCTTTAACCTCTCTTCAAAGAAGCTGATCCCTATTTCTCTGATCTAACGAGAGCTTGACCATAGGGAACCTTATGTGTTCTGATCTAAGAGACTTTGGTTTGGACAGAAAATATCCAGGAGCCATGAACCTTGAGTGGCCTCATCTACTTCAGTCTCCTCAATCGTCAGCCTGCCTCTCTGGGCAAAGAACTGAGCGCAGGCTTGAGGTCTGAGTTCACTGCCAAATGCTTCACAAAATATGAAGAAAAATCCAGAAGTTCCCTAAAACATGGGCCTAATTTAAGCATTAGGTTCAGAGCCGTAAATAAGGTGTCTCAAAGTAACTAGAGTGAACCAGATACTCCCTGTGAGCAGGCCCTGTGGGACATAGGTGAGCATGTAACTCAGCAGACCCCTGTCAAGGGTGGGCCCTCTGTCAAGGAAGCAGGAATCATGCCCTGTGTCTCATGGCAGTGGCGAAGGATCATCCTGTGCTCTAGTTGCCTCTCAGCATCCCTCAGAGGACAGGTGCTCCCTTCTAAACTGCCCAAGTGAGCTGGGTGACTTTACAAAGTTCTCTAAGCCTCAGTGTCCCACCCTGAATATGAGCAGGACCCTGAGATCCTGGGCGGTGTTTTGGTGGGAGGAAGTCTCCTCCCCCAGGGCCCATCTAGGTCTGTCCAGGACTCCATCACAGCACACTAAGCCTCCTGAGCTCCAGTACCTGGAGTGGATGCCATCCACAAATGGCCCTCCTCGACCCTTCAACTGGTCCACCTCTTGGCGCAGCTTCTCAATCTCTTCAGACAGGCGGCCCTGTGCCAGGCAGAGCCATGGTGGGGGTAGGGGCGAGGGAGGGGAAGAGAGAGGAGAGAAGGACCAAGAGAACAGCAGAGTTGGGGAGAAGCAGAAGAATGCACTGCAAAGTCCAAAGCCAGGGACCCAAGGCCAAGCCCACAGATGACACCAAAAGAGAAGAGGTCCAACTGGAGAGTGAGTAGAAGGGTTGGCAGGGGCAGGGCCAGAAGGAAGGTCTGTCTGGAAGGACTCTACCAGAACAGGCCTGCTGAGCCCCCACTAACAAGCAAATGCATGACAAATAAGGCTGGGCAGCAGAGGGGCCCTCAGTGAACTCCCAGACCTCACAGACATTGCTAGCATAGGGATAGTGGCTAATCCGGCCCAAATCACCAGAAAGCAAGAGCTTCACCAGGTTTGAGGCCCCACCAAATCCTTCTGTCGAGTCCTTCACAGCGTCCTGCCTCTCTGCTACCCACTCTCTGCCCTATGCTTACGGCTAAGTTTCTTCTTTACAGGTGGGTGGCGGTGATGCATCTACTATGATAGGCTTTAGGGAGGATTAGTGAAATAATGTGTGTACATGGACTAACAAACTGGCTAGCACAGTGCTGGGTTTTAGGGCAGCTGCTTGAAACACAGGCGTGTTCCTTCCTCACAGCAAGCTCAGCCCTCCCGGGCTGGCAGGGCTGGCCAGCAGCTGGGTACCTTGTCATGCTGCCACTCTTCAATCTGCCGCTGGGAGCTCTCCAGCTCTTGGATCAGTGTGTTCTGGGGGAGAACAGCTGTGAGCCAAGATGCCCCCCTTCCCCTCCACCCCGGCTCCTCTACTCCGGCTCAGGCCTTCCCCTTCCAGCAAGATCTGCCTTCCGGTCTGCTCTCCCAGCCCTACCTCTCCTTGCCAGACCGCCCCACCCCCAGCCCAGGCTGCTCCTCTTCAGCCTAACTCCACTCCACAGCCCTCCGCAGTCCCCGCCTCGCCCAGGCCCCCACCCCCGCCCGCTCCCGACTAAACTCTCACACCCCAACCATTCCTGCTTGCCCGGCTCCACCCAGACCTTTACCCACCCCGCCCCTTTCCGCCAGCGCAGTCCTTCCGGGCAGCCCTGCCCATCCAGGCCCGCCACCCACAGCACCTTCTCTTCCAGGGCCGCCATGCGCTCCTTGAGGTGGAGCTGCAGGCGCTCATTCGACTCGCTAAGCAGTCGGTCCACGGTGTCTGACAGTCGCTTGCCGTGGTCCTCGTTCATCTTCTCCCGCTGGCGCACCTGCATAACCAGACCACCTTGCACCAAGCCACCCCAGGGCCATCTCACTGCAATCCCAGGGAGCCACTCATTCCTGCTGTGGTTCCAGCCCACTCACCTGTCCCCTTCTTATCCTCCGGGGGCCCCTGTCTGCAGCTTTCCTGACCACCTCCTCCCACCCCTCTGTGGCTCTGTCTCTGTCCCTAGCCAGGTCCTTCCCTAGCTCTCACTCTTCCTCCTTTCCCTACCCACAGACCATCCTGGGATGCCGCCCTGGGGTTGAGAGGAGGCTCGAGAGTCTGGCCCGGTAAGCTCACCCTTGCCAGCTCTTGGTTCTTTTCCTGCAGCTGTCCCTCCAACTGCCGCAGGTGCTCCTCAGTGCTGCCATGCCGCTCTTCAGCCTGGAGGGAGGAATGGGTCAGTGCAGCCCGAAGATCATCTGTCTTCCTGCTCAGACCTTGTATCCCATGCACCCAGGTGCCAGAGCGGCCCTTGGGAATCAGGGCCTCAGGGACCAAGAAAGCCAAGCTCTCCACTTACCATCTTGGAGCATAATTGCCACCACCGTTGCCTTTCTTCCCAAGTACCCCAACCCTGCCGCTTTCCCGCCACCCATACCCTCTCCTTCCTGCTCAGGGCTATAGCCTTGAAACATCCTAGAGCTGGCAGCTCAAGAGGCTAAATTCTCCCTACGCTTCCAGAAAAAAACCCCACTTGAAAGTATGAGCGACCATAAATCTCTATGCCTCCAGATAGATGGAATTGCCCTTAAGAACATGGACTCAAACCAGACTGGTTCAAATCCTGGCTCCCTCCCTTCCCAGCTGTGTGACCTTGGGCAAGTTACTGAACCTCTATTGAGCCTTTATTTCCTCAGTTGTAATAACAGCACCTATGCCCATTGCAAGGACTAAAGGTGATAATCCATGGCAAACACTTAGGACACAATAAGCACTCAACAAATGTTAGCCATGGTGATTACCTTTGTTATTAAAGCAGCCTGGGTAGAGTGGTCTCCCCTTCCGTTCATGCATCTTCAGAGATGGAGACCCCACTGCCTCTTCTGACGAGGTATTCCAGACTATCACACATGTTACAGTCAGGAAATCCCTCTTTAAGGCCCTTCTACTATGACTCCCTTGAACATATTAATCACTTCAGTCCATCCCTTCTTGTCAGTTTTGAGAGTTACTAAAACTGACTGCTCAGCATCCCACACATAATGTCTTCTGCTGCACTTTAAACTCTGCCCTTCACTCCTAGGGGCCTGAGAGGCCTTAGAGACGACCAAATTCAACCCCATCATTGTAGAGATGATGACATCATCACAGAGATAATGACACAGACGCCCAGTTAGGGAGGGAGGGACTTTTCCCAGGTAACAGAGCAAGTCAGTGGCAGAAGCAAACGTGGTCCTGAGTCTACCGAGGTACAGCCAGGCTGCAGGTTCCATCCCCAGAGCCCCCAAGCTGCCACACTGGCACAATGGCCAGCCTCTATCCTCCAGAGGCTCTGGGGTCTGATGCTTATTAAATATTGGTTTTCTTCTCTCCATTGCTTGGGTGGGTAGCTATGGTGATCCCACATGAGGCACCCCTGAAAGCCTCCAACCCGCTGTAAACACTCCTAAATTCTCTTGATTAAGCCACCACATGTAGATGTCCATGCATTTACATAGCTCTTCCAGACCTAGGATGTTTTCAGCCTGCATACCTCCATAAAGTTAACTATCCATTGGGTAAAATTATATTCCCTTTTATTTGTCCAAAAGCTGAAGCCTTCAAACAGCTAGGGATGGTCCCTAGATCTAGAATGCTTCAATTTGACAAAAAAAAAAAAAAAAAAGATATGCTCAGCCTAAACTCCCACCCCATTCAGAGATGTATAAACTTTGATCATATTTCCTCTCAGATTTCACCTTTCCAGAAATGAAAGTCCTATTTTTTCCACTTCAGACCCCCCCAAAGGAAGTGTTAACTACAGTGGTGTAAATGATAATAAAAATGTTTTGCATCAGCACAGTTTCTTCTACTTATTAAAGTACTCTTACATCCCTTCTTACGGAACTGTCACGTCCCTGTGGGGTGATGAGGGCAGGGATTACTCTTCCATGTGACAGACACAACAACAAAGTGTGTTTCCTGGAGTCATGCAATGAGAAGCAGTTTCCTGGCCCCCAGCCCAACGTGCGTCCCACTCTCTCCATTCACTGCCTGGCTACATAAGAGCTCAGGAAGCAGGGAACAGAGGAGGATTCCCAGGCCCTTGGCCCGCTTGCCTTGGTGAGGGCTGCAATTCTCTGGGCCAGCTCAGCCTCCACCTCTGGCAGCGTCTCAGCCTTGCGCATCGTCTGCCGCAGTTTCTGCTCTGCTACCTCCAGTAGCTCCTGCAGATGCTGGGCTTTCTCCTCACACTAGCAAAGTAGGGGGTGGGGAGAAGAGTCAAGAGGGAGCACTGAAGCTTCCCCCACCCCCTGGCCCATCCTCAGTAGAGAGCAAGTGATAGGTCAGAAGCCGCAGGGAGCAATCTTGATTCTTGGCTACCCAGAGATACCTGACTTTCCCTTTCCCAAGGCGACCAGCACCTCAGGGTCTCCTGGGCCACCAAGGGGAGGCTCCAGCATGATCATTAGGACCTCCAGGGTCAAGTACAGTGTCCCCCAACCCCATCTGCAGGAGTTACCTGGCGGTGCAGGGACTCCTTATTGGCCAGCTCATTCTCCAGTTTGTCGTTGAGGTCATGAATCGATGTGGCCTCACGCTGAGCAGCCAGGTAGCGCTTCTCCAGTGTGGTTATTCGCTTCTCCACGTCCTCCTTCTGGGCTAGAGCCTGAGCGGTACAGGAGAGGATGAGATGAAGGTCATCAGCTTTTTCCTGCCCTCATCGTGTCCGCACCTCCCCACCAAATCTGGCTGGCTGTATCTCCTCCGCATTACCCTATCAGTTTCTGACCTTGACCAATCCCTCCCACCACTCGTCCCCACATTGGACCCTACCAAGTGTTCAGTCTTACACTCCTCAGCCCTTGCCTGGCTCTCCCTCTACACCCAGGACATCCAGCAGCTACCTTCCTGAGTGCCAAATACCTGCACCCAGAAAGATAGGGTCAGGCCCAGGCCCTTGCTCACTTCCCGGAGGTCCCGCTGATGTTTGCTGCTCAGCTCCTCCGACTTGATAAGGTCCCGGCGGGCCGTGCCCAGGTCCTCCTCAAGTTCGGCCACGGTTGCTGTCAGGGTGACCAGTCGCTCCCGGGCCTGGCTCAACTCAAAGTTCTGCTTCTCCAGGAGCTCCTGCAGCTCTTCTACCTGGCCCGCGTCATGCTCCAGAGACAGTGAACTATCAGTCAGTCATCAGAGCCTTGGGCATCCCATTCCCCTGCCCTGCCCTGGGGAGGTGGGAAGAGGGACAGCACAACCAGAGCAGATCACAGCTCTGCCCCCAATTTTAGAGCACACCTCCAGGTACACCCTTCTTCCTCTGGCCTCCAGAAGCTCATTCCAGACAATGACCAAACACTCTCACTCTCCTGTGTATCTCTTGAAAAATAATCATGTCTAGTTTTACCTGCTATTTCAGCCTCTTGTAACCTAGAAAGGGGCATGACTAGGGGAACAGAGGCTCAGAAAGAGAAGTGATCTCTTAGGTACATGGCACCTAACAATGCAAGTGAACAAACACATTATATGCTTAGCAGTGTGCGTACTGGGCACTAAAACAAAAATCTGTAGAGTTCTTTGCAGATGGGGTAGGGGGAAGAAGGAAAGAGAGATGGTACCATTGGAGAAAGCTCCAAATTTAAGTCAAGCAGTTGCTCTACTGCACTAAGGCAGGGCAGGGCCCCCACCTCCTGTCCGGGGTAAGACACGTCCCCTCTATGCAGCTCCCCATGACCCACCTTCCACAGGCATTTCGGTCCCAGTTCCACAGTCCCCTCCTCTTCTGCCACTCCATCCTGAACCCCTGCCTCCTGCTGTAGGGCAGACACCTGTAGGGCACAGTCCCCAGGGCAGTGAGTCAAAGAGAAGAGAACCTCCTATATATTCCAGGCCCTTCCAAGTCTCCCACCTCCTAGAGAGAGATGCCTCCTGTTGGCTAACAGTCTCCAGTTAAGACAGAGGGGAGAAATGTGATGAGGAACAGAGTGGGGAAAAGGGGTAAACCAGCCTTGGCTTCCAGGAGCTGTAGTCTACAGATGGAGGGAGGGCAAGCAGCTTACCTGCTGGTGGGCACCCGCCAACTGCTCTTCCAAGGTGGTCACTCTCTCCAGGGCCACCCGGAGCCGCTCTCGCACCTGTCCAAGATAAAAGGGGAGATGAAGAAAGAAACAGGGACCCCACTGGACTCAAGTTGGAGAAGCCTGGGCTTGGTCGACCACCACTGAGCATAAGGCAAAGAGAAGGACCTGCCAAGGGGCAAATTTCTGAGAGGGAACCTAATAGGAGGACCTGGAAATTGGATTAATGGTAGGAGGGAGCCAGTTATGAAGCTAGAAGGCAGTTTTCCCTTCTGAAACACAGGATTCAGAAATCTCAGAGAAGGGATGCACGGAGGCTCTGGGGAAGCCTGGCTGGATTGGGGGTGGAGGCAGGCTGTGGGCCAGCCTAGGTACCTTCTCATCCAGGGCCTTGTGGTGCACAAACAGTGACTTGAGAGCCTTCAGCACCTCCACCTCACTGGAAACCCCTGAAGGTGACTGAGCCTGACGCTTCACCACAGTCATCCTCAGTGACCGCTCATGACGGGACACTAGGCACTCCAGATGTTCCAGAAGCAACTGGCAGAGAGAAGGGGAGGGCAAGAGGAAGGGCTGTGAGCCCAGGGGCTATAAGCAGGGTCCACACGAACACCCAGCAGACACGAGTACTGCCATGTGTACCATTGTTAGAATGGTGAAATACTTCTGTGTGGGTAAACAGCGGCTGCCCCAACTGCATACCTGCCCTAGCCTCTCTCCCAAGACCCCGACCTTTTCCTTGACCCCGAACTAGAGGTGAAAAGCCTAGCACTGATGGTTGAACAAACTGACTATCACCCCAGGGTGATATAAGGCAGGAGGAGGTTAGGATAGGGCTGGGGATGTGCTGGCCCTGGCCATGCCTGCTCCCTTGGTCATACCCCCCACCCCCAAAGCACAAACACACACCAGGTCACCCCACTTACCCTCGTGTTATTCCGCTCTGCTTTCAGCTCTGATATCTCTTCCTCCCTCTCTAGAAGCTGCTCCCGACACATACTCAGCTCCCGGGTTAAGGTGGCAAATTCCTGAAAACCCCCAAGGCCCCTCAGTGCTTGGGGATCCACCACCTAAGCAGTATCCTGCACGCCCGAGTCAGTGGTGGGATCCTCTCACTCGTCCCTTACTTCCACCAACTGTCCCCAGAAAAATCCCTATCCATCCATACTACTAGCATGTGCTTCTCCAGAGGGGAAGCATTCCAAGGATGTGGTAGGGTGCAAGGGAATACAGTTGCATAGAAGAGTGAGAAAGTCACCAGGTCTGCTCTGCGCCCCTTCCCCCTCCAGCCACCAATATAACCTGATTATGTCCTCCCTCCCATTTTGTATTTCTGTTTCTCCAACAATCCAGTGACATTTCCCTTTAGAAGTGGATGGAGGGGAGTTTCACTTCTGGTTTGGCATTAGTAACGTCCCTCCCCAACTCTAACCCCTCTGACACACTGCTGCTAGGGTAATCTCCCAAAGCACAGTGTTGTTTACACCATTAAATCCAAACTTATTATCCTGGTTTCCAGCTTCTCTCTCACAGTTCCTTTCCATACACCCTAAGACCTGGTCAACCTGGGTAACCGCTGTTTACAGTCACTAGTAAACTTCTTAATTCCACACCTTTGCTCAGTGGGCTCCCCCGACCCCTGAAAGCCCAATCTTCTATCAACACCTGATCTTTCAAAGTCCATCTCAAAGGACACACCTCCTTGGGACCTTTCCAGACTTCCCAGTGGAAGGCTTTCTCCCTCCTCTGAAAACTGTTCCGAACACAGGCACTCTGAGCACCTACCATGTACCAGCTCCTGTGCTGGTCACTGGAAACACAGTAACAGAAAAGACATAATCCCTGCCCTCATGAAGCTCCCAGTGAGGGGTTGAGATCAAATCTCAGGTCTGCCCGCTTGTGACCTTGGACAAGATACCTAACCCCTTTGAACCTCTAATCCGAAAGACAATCCTCCCTCAAGTGTTGCTCTGAGGATCAATTATCTGGAAGCTATTTTAGGTGTTGACACTGTTTTAACAATCCTTTGGGGGCCCCTCTTCTCTTCCTCCACATTTTCTTCCTATCATTTGGGTTCTTGTCTATCTCCTTTCTAGTGTTCGAGCTCCCTGGGGGCAGGGACTGGCTCCTTCATCCTGGGGGGGGCTTGTTCAGGGCTCCGAACACAGTGGGGTAGGATGGGCCCATCTCCCACCCCAATTCCTCACCATACTCCTATCTACAGAGCATCACAAGACTATGCCCCCCGAACGCTTCTGGACCCTGGGTAGGAAACTCAGCTACTCTGTTTCTTCTCCCCACACGTGGGGGAGAGGGCCTGGAGCTGAGTCCTGAGCTGTGTGGCCCCTCAGGGCTGCCTCCCTAACCCTTGCAGCACCCCCACAGGCAGGGTGGCCATGAGCGGTTTACCAATCTCCTCAAGTTTCAGCTTCATCATTTGTAAAATAGAGATGATGGCGATAACAGCGCTAACTTCGGCACTGTGGAATTTAGTGAAGGAAATTCCAGTCAAAGTGCTTAGCACACAGAAAACACAATAAATGGTGGCCATTATTGCTAGTAGTCATGTTGATTGAGGAGAATAAGTGGGGTATCACAGCTCTGCCTATAATTTTCCATGTGATGCCTCTTGTTTTTTTCATCTGTGCAATGAGAGGTGGACTAGATAACCTCTAAGGCTTCTTCCATCTCCATTCTCTGTGGTTCGCCACCCACCACTTCCAAGAACAGGACCCTGGTGAGGAGCCTCCAAGGTGGAGGTGTCTTTCCAGTATAGCCTGCCACCTTCTGGCTGCATGGGTTCACTGCAGTTGGCAACTAAGGCTGGGTTTTCTTCCTGCATCAAAGTCCATCCTTTTCTCCAGGTGGAGCCAATTTCAGCCTGAGGAGCTTGGGAGTAACAGGGAAAAGTATTATGAAGCAAGGCGAAGGAGAGTAAATGCTCTGTGAATTCCATCTGTTGAGACGCTACTAGACGAAGAGAGCTGAGGGCCCAGAAGCTGAGGGCTCTGAAAGGCTGGGTGAGGGGAAGGGGATGAGGGAGATGCAGACTATCGGGCCTTACCTGGGGAAGGGCAGAGTTAAGGCGGCACTGGAGCTGGTCTCGCTCACGCAGGGCATCCTGGAGCCGGCTCTGTGTCGCCGCCAAAGTCTCCTGATTCTCCCGAAGGGACTCTAGCAACTTCTCCCGCTCATCCAGCATGTTCACCATCAGCTGCTCCAGGTTGGCGTCAGCATCCGTTCCATGGGGAGACCTCAGGGGGTCCCCCTCGGTGATTGTGGGCATCACTTCACACATGGTGGGGGTGGGCAGGGCCTTCTCAGTGTCAGGGCACAGGGGAGGGGTTCACAGGGTTGGCACCTCCAGGGCGACCCGGGTAGGGGTCTCAGAGCAGGCAGTGCCAGGTGAGTGAACAGACGGCATCAGTTGCTCTCGGTCTGAAAGGGGCCTGGTGCCCAGAGCGCCCCTGTGAAATGGAGTGAGAGGGCCTGGTTTAGCCTCTCAGCGCTGGGGCTGGGTGCCCTATGTCCCCAGGCAAGCAGGCAGCAGCTGAGCGTGGCCATGACAGGCAGGGAGAGCAGGGCTGGAAGAGGGCCCTTTCCTTAGACTGAGCACTGGAGCCTGGCAGAGTCCCAGCTGGGTCCAGCAACAACCATCGTTTCCGGAGGGCAGTGGTCTGTTGGAGAAGAGGCTGCTGTGAGAAACAGCTGAGCAGAGAAGGGCATCCAGGAGGTGGGTGAGGGGAGAGGAGGCAGGAACGTGGACCAGAACGTGGGGGAAGAGGGTGAAGAGTTGGCGCATGCCCCTTCTCCGGGCTTACTCACTCAGATGGTGCCTTCCTTAGTTCTTCCAAGAAATGCACATGCCCACTGCTGTAGCCTCTGTCACCAGCTTCCCCCACCCACAGCTGTCAGAAGTGCAGCCGCAGTGGAGTGGTTCCCCCACCCACGTGGCTTGCTGGCCAAATATAGAAATAATTCAGTAAGCGGCAAGGGAGCAGCCGGAAGGCTGCCCAGAGTCCTCCCGAGACCTGAGGCTGTGAGAGTGGGAGGAGAGGAAATAGGGTCCCTACCCCACCCCATAGGTTTCTCCCCCACATTCAGGCCAAGGCAAGCACAGAAGGGGTTAAAGGGCTCTTAGTGGGTGTGAGTCCCATACAGGATGGACTACTGGGCTCATAGGAAACAGGGACAGAGTAGCTCCTACCCTGACCACTGGCACAACATGGCTCCTTGAAAAGGCACAGGCTGGACACTGGGGCAGGCAGACAGCCCTGACCTGCTCCATGCCCATCATTCAGGGAGGAGGCTCTGGCTCAAGTCATCCCCTACTCCTGAAACCTGGCAGACAGCAGGCTTCCATTCTGAACTCATGGCCTACCACCTCTGGGTTGGAGCAGAGACAGAATGATGTAAAGGATTCATGTTGGTAGGTGGGGGAGATGTTACTCTCCTAGGGCAGGGCTTCCACGTGGGGCCCCTGCTCGTGTCTGGGAATCTTCTCCCTCCATGTAACTTCCCAATGCTGGCACTGTCAGAAAGTCACCAGCTAGGGTGGTTAGCATGTGCACAGCCTGGCAGTAACGCCTTGAGCCTGGCACAGGGAAGTCCAGTGGTCAGAGCAAAGGAAGGTGAACCGAGGAAGGCAGCATGCAGCTAGGGATTTCTGCCTGCCATCAGCCTCCAACCTCCCTGCTCACTGCTGGAAGGCTACCACCTTAATCAGTTTTCAGAGGGAGCTGTCTTCAGAGCTCCTGTTTTATGAGAGGTGGGATGTGAGACACCCAGCACAGTAATGGGCACTCAGAGAAGCCCCGTAAATGGTGCTTTCCTTCCTTCCCTACCCCATCCCCATTTGGGAGACACAGGGACAGCTTCCTGTTCACCCCTCAGGTAGCAGACTAGGGAATAGGCAGACTGGGAGGGTCAGGGAGAGGACAGGCGGCATCTGGACCCAGTATGAGGTGAAAAGTCAGACACAGGGAACCTCTGGCCTGTGGCAGGGTTGAACCTAGCAGGGGAACCAAAAATGGGCCATGTCTCTTCTACCTGAACCCCCCTGTCATCCCCTTATCCCCTCCCCCAGAAACGGGGGATAGCCAAGGTGAGGCTGGGGAGGAACTTGGGCCTGGATAAGATAAAAGTTAGAGTGCCAGCTTGAGAACTCCCAAGCTCATACCCACAGCCATTCCCAGAGGGCCCAGTAGTTCAGGCAGCATGTGGGCGTGCCCACACAGGGAGACACAGGAACTTGGAGACTTAGGACATACACATGTTCCCAGACACAGAAACTGGATACACACTCTGATCCAGGGATCCATTCCCCAAGCCGGACAGCCACCGTAAAGGGCAGGGTTCCAAGAGGTGAAAAGTAGCACCTTGGTCTGCACCCTACCTTACCCCAATATCGCTGCCCCACAGAGCAGCTGGGAGCAGGTAGGAGGGGCTGCTACCCCAGTCTTGCCAGAGGTGCCATCTCACTAATGCTAATAACAGCAAGTCCTCTGATTCTCCTACCCACTTCACCCTAAAGCTCCAATCTGTGAGGTTTAAAGGCCACATTGGCCCCCCATACCTCTCCAAGCTCATCAACAGCCAGGCCCTCATCCCTTCCCACTCCCCTACCCCCATCCCAAGAAGAAATGAGAAGCAGAAAAGAAGGCCAGTCTGGGGAAGGGGCCCCCTATGGCAGAGGCTGTCTTTTGGAGAAGAGTATAGTGTGCTCAGGAGCTCAGGGACTCAGTCCAACAGATCTCCAGGCAGCCTGCAGTGTAATATAGAGGAAGGAGCCCAGAGCGGGGACTCTGGAGACCTGAGCTGCAGTTCCGCCAGACCAGCTGAGTGATCTTGGGCTTGTCATGACCTACTAAGGCCTCTACTGTAAGAACCCACAGCCCTTATTTAGTCCACCTCAGAGGGATGAGATCATGGATAAAGAGTTTGGAAAAGCACCCCACAATTGTAGGGGAGTATGAATTACCTTAGTAGTGGGCAAAGGCGGGCCTGTGGGTGGGTTTTGCCTCTCACTGTTGTGGCCTCTCCTGTTGCGGAGCACAGGCTCCGGACGCGCAGGCTCAGCGGCCATGGCTCACGGGCCCAGCCGCTCCGCGGCACGTGGGATCTTCCCGGACCGGGGCACGAACCCGCGTCCCCTGCATCGGCAGGCGGACTCTCAACCACTGCGCCACCAGGGAAGCCCTGTGGGTGGGTTTTTTATGGCTCCTTATGGGAAAGGGGTTGGGAAGTTCTCAGGAAGGAAACATAGGACCTCAGGCTGCCCACAGTGATGTGCTGGCCATTTGGTCTGACTTGGCCTCCTCAAATCCTCCTAGTCATTCTGGTAACTGAGAAGCTGGCTTCAGTGCCATCAGCCCTTTCCCAGCCTCCTTCCAAACCGAGAGCCAGGTAGCGACTCCACTTACCCTAGTGAACTGGCATCATGTAGAGCAGGTTGAAGATGAGCCCAGAGATGTACGCCAGACAGATGCCCCTGAGATGACTGTCCAGGACTTCCTCTCCCTGTCCCCACAAACTGCACAAGCATGGTGAGCAGATGGGAGCTTGAAGACAGCCACATCAGGACGCCTGGCTCTTCCTGGTTCCATGGCCATCTTTAAATAGCGCAATTATCATCTCAGCCTAACACAAGCCTCCTCAACCCCTGCATAATTTCTAAGTAACACTCACACGTCCTGATTCAGAAGCGAAAGCTACCAGCCCCCAAAGCAAACATATGTGAGGGGTTTTGCCAAGTGAGGAGTGTGGGCAGGCTGTGACACAACAGAGAAGGGCTCCAGACTGAGCTGATGTGTGTGTGAGGAGGGAGGGGTCAGATGAAAACCAGGCCTCTGGGGTTTTAAACACAGAAGAGGCAGACTCTGAGGCCTCTTTGGCTCCCCCAAAATCACCCCCATCTTTTCCTAACAAACAGGAGGGATGGGCACTTGGGTCTGATGCTCTAGCTGGCCACATGCATACACAGACAGGCTGGCTCCCCACTGCCCTGCCAGATGGCAGGCCCCACCATGGTGAGACAGCTCAGCAAAGGCAAAGCTACCAGCTCCCATAGAAGCCAAAGGGCCAGGGCAAAGCTTCCAGGAGCTGTGCTCAAGTCTAAGTGGGCCATGAGCCACACAAAGAGGGCGCTTCAAGGTAAAGAGGTAAGAGAGGAAGGTCAGATACCCACCCAATTGGAAGGTCAGGTACCCACCCAAAAGGGTGAAGACCTGAGGAAATGGGGAGGGAAGTGGTCATCTAGGAAAATAATAACAATTATAATAGCAACTATGATTTATTCAATATTTACCATGTGCCAGACACTGTGTTGTCAGTGGACATATATTAACTTACTTTAATCCTCACAAGTCCTTGCAAGGAAGACACAATACTCCTTCTCATTTCACAGATGTGAGAATTGGGACTTAAGTCATGTAATCAAGTCTATTACAGCTAGTAAGAGGAAGAGCTAGGATTCAAGTCCAGTCTGTCTGACTCCAAAGACGGGTAGGGGATGGAGGAAGAGGGAGTGGACATGACTCCTTCAGGCATCGTGTTTCTTCCAAGAGGCCAAGGCACTTGGGCCCCGGCCCTTGTCGCCTTCATCCAGGGAGATGGCAGCCTAGGGATAGCTCACCTCGGGCCTCCTCCACTGATCCTCCTCTAGCTTGAGCGAAGGCCTCTGTGTAGCAGGCATCATGGTCATGAGGCAGCCACTTCCCCACTGGAAGTGACCTGTCTCCAAAGCCTCATCTACCGCCTACCCAATTCTCTCCCTCTACCGCCTAGCTGGCTCCATACTGAGTTGTAAGGAGACTGCCTGAGTTCCCCATACCATACCACATTCCCACAGGAGCTACAGAAACACATTCTTCTGAGCCCTCAGCCCCCCTCACCCTGTGGGGTTTTCAGATACCATCCTCCCAGTAGAATGAAGTCTCACTCCCCACCTCTTTTTTCCTCTAATCCAGAAGCTTCTCCTCCTCCCTTGTTCCTCTCCCTATCCAGCTCAACACCCCAAGAAGACTTGCCCTCACTCATCCTCTTCTCCAAAGCCCAGTCAAGCCCTTTCTCCCCTGCTACTCCCTAGCTCTGCCCACTGTCATGCTCCCAAAGCCCACCTATTGCTCATGAGCTTCTAGCACCTCACCTGGCCTGCCTCAGTCTTCCTTTCCATGTTAGTCTAAGGAACTCCTGATCACCCTTCTAAGCTCATCTTAAATACCACTTTCTCCATGGAGCCTTTTCTGATTCCCCCCCATACATAAGATTGGCTCTTCCACTGACCCAGCACAGCCTTTCCCTCTGTTTGTGCAACATAGACTCATCTGAAGACTCTAAGGTAAGAACCATAACCTAATTATCTTTGGATGCTCCAACACTTACCATGGTCCTAACATACAAGGAGCTGAATGGATACATGTGACAGAGTCATTCTGGGAAGTGCATCTCTGACCAACTTTAAAGAAGGGGAACTCTAAAATAGAAAAAACTGACTCAAGGCCTGGGAATAGGTTCATTTGTCTTCCCCTCTGAAAAATTAAAGCTTCTTTACAGCAAGATGGAGGCCACTCCTGCCTCGAAAGGAAGACTCTGGAGCAGGCTGATGGGCTGGCTCCTCCACTGACATGTGACTCTGGAAAGACACCTAATCTCTCTGAGCCTCCGTTCTTCATCTGTGAAATGGAGATGACAATAATATTCACCTCACATAGCTGATGTGAGGATTACTAGAGTTAACATATGCAAAGTGTTGACATCCGTGTCCAGCAAACACTCAGTAAGTGTTAACTCTTAGCACCCCAGGCTCCTGAAGCACCTCAAGGCTGGGCCCACTCCAATTACAATAAGAAAACTAAAAATCTATATTAGCTACAGGAAGCCTTCCAAGAGAAAAACACTCTTGGAAAAGCTTTATTGACAGTTTCTCACTGCTGGCCACAAATCACTTCTAAATCATCCAGTTCCCTGGGTCCCTAAAAGGCCAGCAGTTAGACTTTCTCCGGGCATCAGGTTCCCAAATCTGGAAAATGAAGGTTGTAACACACAACACGAGACAGTGATCTTACAGGGTGTCATGAGGGTCAAAGGAGTTAAGAGACGTGAAACTGTTCTGAAAAGTATAAAATGCTACCCAAGCACAGGTTAGCACTGACTGCCAGCCCAGATACTCAACTTCCGAACATCGGCGCATTCTGCTGATTCAGGAACAGGCCTCTCTATCTGACAGGTTCCTCTGGGCCTGTATCTGTGAAGCCCATCCCTCCAGCTGCTTCCCAGGAGTTAGTTATGAACCACCTCTTGCTAAGACATGGCCTATCATTTGGGTAAGCAAACAACTTTCTGTCCAAACCAGGAGAGTGAATGGAAGCACTGTTAACAACCACACCAGGACACAGATATAAACTGCAGCTGCCCCGGGCATGCCTAGCCGTATGGTTACTCGCATTCTCACCACCCCAGGAGGACTAATGTCAAAGGCTAGTGGGGAAAGGAGGACTGCAAGTCTCTGTGCACCTCCAAAATAGTTCCGCTTCAAAATTACAGCCATCACAACTACATCTTTAAATTAAGCCAGGGATTTGCAAACTGGGCTTTATGATAGAGTACCTTTGGGGCAGCCCGGGACGAAAAAAGGGGAAAGAGGTGAGACAGACACAAAGGGCTGTGAACTCTCTTTCCTTTCTTTAATCTCATCAACTCCAAGTCTGTCAATTTTACTGGACATGTGATTAAGGTTTCATTTGTATAAAAGGGTTCCAGGCCTAAAAGAGGTTAGAAGATCCCTGGTAAGTATTGTCTACAGAGACCTCTGCTAAAATAAATACATGTTCTCTCAGAGAGGCAGCACATCAATGCAACAGAGAAAAAAACCTGGGAAGGCTACACAGGTGACACTGGGGGCCCACATTCTAAATGTCTAGTAGAGATCATTTATTTACAAAAGCTAAGATAGGCAGGACCTGGCTTTCGCTGAACTTACATCATTAAGTACAGTAACCCTAGCCATCTTCTGCTAATCAGAGCCGTTGATTAACACTTACAGATGTCCTCAAATAATGTTCGCAAAAGAAGGAACAAAGTCATAAATGTCATCTATTTGGAGGATAAAAATCTTTCAAACTAGAGGTCTGTGTGGGACAAATATGGGTCCTCTGGTGTTCACAAAAAACTGCTCAGAGGTTTCTGCGTTAGTAGGTCAGCCCATCAGATTAGAGAGCTGTCACGTAGCAGAAAACAGAACTGCTCAGGGGTAATCAGGAACACCAGAAGGGAGTGCTGCCAGGTGCTGGGGTGTGAAAGGTCTAGAGTACACAGAACTACCCAGAGACATGTAGGCACCACAAAAAGTGTGTATGTGTATGTGGTCACAAAAGTATGGGGGCTATATGTGGTTATGACACAGAGAGAACGTGGGGGAAGGCATGTATATTCACACAACAGAGTGTGTAAGTGCATAGTCATGAGAATTTGTGGCGTAAATGTGTAATCATGAAAGAGAAGCGTGTGTGTGTGTGTGTGTGTGTGTAAGAGTATGGTTATGAGAATGGGGTCCTGAGCGCATGTGCGTGAGAGAGCATGAGTATGTATAATGGTGAGATTGTGTGTGGATGTGTGTGGTCACAAGTGTATGACAGGGCTCATGATGGTATACGACTGTGGTCGTGAGAATGCATGTGTGTGTGCAGTCATGAGAATGCATCTGGGAGTCATGAAATCATGTATGTTCATAAGAGCTCATGGGTGCCGTGAGAGCTTTGTGTGTGTGCGTGATCATGAAAGCGTACCACTGGTCATGAAAGAGTGTAAGTGTATATGTGGTCTTGAATTTCTGTGGGAATGTATGAGAGGGAAAGGAGGGAAGGATGAGGATAATAATGAAGGAATGAAAATTCCACTTGTTCCATGTGCTCTGTCCCAAACAAGGGCCAAAATTTTGGGGTACTCCACAACTGGCCTAGTGTGAGCTGAGGTCAAGGAACTGGGCCCAGCCCACCCTTCTACTTACCACCATCCATCAGAGCTCTACTGCCTAATCTCCCGAGCCCAGGGCTCCGTGTGCATTAGAGATGGCGGTGGTCACCCCCTAAGTCTCCCAGAATGCTCACTCTTCACGGAACAGTCAACGTCAAGCTCCTGGCCTGGCTGCACTTCCCAGGCCCTCCTCTCAGCAGCTATCCTCTAAGCCAGCGGTCCGCAACCTTTTTGGCACCAGGGACTGGTTTTGTAGAAGACAATTTTTCCACGGACGGAGTTGGCGGGGGCATTGTTCAGGTGGTAATGTGAGAGATGGGGAGCGATGGGAAGAGGCAGATGGAGGTTCGCTCGCTGGCCCGCCACTCACCTCCTGCTGTGCTGCCTGGCTCCTAACAGGCCTTGGACTGGTACCTGTCTGTGGCCTGGGGGGTGGGGACCCCTGCTCTAAGCCAAACACAGGAAAATCCTCTTCTGTAGTAGCTGTCAAGAACCTCTATCATCCAGTGCCGACCCCCACCCCTGCCCATACTTGGAACTGCAGATTCCTGCTTGAAAGGTTTTCTGACATCATGCAGGCCAACCTCCTTCCACAACATCCCTGACAGTTCAGTCTTTACTTGATTATCCTTCAGGAATAAGGAGCTCACAACTAAATGAGGAATCCCTCATTGTCCTAAGGAAGTATTTCTTAAATTAAATGGAAACCTATCTCTCCTTTAAAATGACAGTTATCTATCTGAAGACAGTGGCCATGAAGTCACATCAGACATGCATTTAATTTATGAGAATAAATTTATGAGAATAAATAAAATTCCACTGGCTGGGCAAAGTGAGCAATAAAGGCCTCTAAATGCAAACCAGCTATTTCATCTGACACTTAACTACAAAATTATACTTGTACTTAAATACTCTTTTAAATCATTGTATACATTATGTATTTTTATAATTACTATATAATATATACTATATCTGTACATTAGTATTATTATTCAGAGTTATAAACCTAAACCACATACCATGGCTTTATGGGAGATTTAGGAATTTTCACTTCACTGCCTATAGAATCTAATTCCCCCACTGATGTAATACCACTGTATTGGGTCCCCAGAGGATCCTCTGCTCCTGGTTAAATATTTCTAGTTGCAAGGAGGTTTCATTGAACCCAGAGGATCTGAAGACAGATCTCTTTAATTCAATCCAACGATTACTGTCAGTAGACTTCCTATTCTGTAGTAGATTACTTACTTAGCTAGGAATTGTTATGGATACAAAAGGCAAGTAAGATACAATCTTTACCCTTAACAAGTTCACAGTCTACCTGAAAGAACTTAAGATATACAAGTAATCATTTGGGAGCAATACGGAGTAGCATGTGATCAAAGATTCAGTCTCTGGCACAGCCTGGGGGTCAGCACTGAGCACCACTTGGAGTATGACCAACTGAATTAACTGGTGATAGTTTCTCCTCCAGCTCTTTGAGAATGAAGCAACCCCAGCTAAGGCCTCTCAGCCCCTGACTGACAGGCAAGAAGCTGCTCTGGATTAGAACTGACTTCACCTGGGGGAACAGAAGACACTTGAGGGAGGTGGGGGGCTGCAGCTCCCGATGCTCTCTGAAAGCAGAGCAATGAGCTGGGCAGCAGTCATGCTTCTTGTGTGACTGGTGAGCCAGCGGCCAGGAGATAAGAGGGGAGTCCTCAGGCTCTGCCAGCCCTGGAGTTTCATACCATCCTGGCTTAGAGCTCCTTCCCCCACTGCTATTTCCCCATGACATTCTCAGGTCCTAACAGGCCACTCCCAATTCAGAAAAGGTCCCCTAGAAACACCCCCTCTCAGAGTTCGCCCAGCACCAGCACCTCTCTGAGTACTCTTTACTCTGCTGGCCATCCCAAGTGCCACACTCCTGTGAGCCAGCACCACATGCCCTCCAGAGCTAATTATATCTCAGTGAGCAAGCAGGCCAGAGGGGGGATGTATGGTGACTTCATGTGGCTGCAGTACACACTCACCCCTCCCTCTGACCCCACTCCCTCCCCTCCATTTCTCCCAATTCCCTACCTGGGACCTAGACTCTGAGGCAGCTTTCACTCAGTCCTCCCTGCTCCATACCAACTCCTCCTCTCCAGCACACACACACCACACACAACTCCATACCACTCAGAAACCACACGTTGTTTCTATGTCAACCCATCCAAGGGCCTAAAGCCCCAGAGTAGAGTATCCCTGGCATAGAAAGACCTCAGCTATCTCCCCCATATCCTAAAGCCCCATTGGCCCCCACCTCCCTGGCCCTGCTCCTCTCCCTAGCTCTCACCCTGCTATCCTCAGAGGCTCTCTCTGAAAGGATCCACAAGCAATCCCTGACAGCTCTTTCAGCTCTAAGATTTCAGCAATCTCCTAGAGAGGAGACCCAGCAGCCTGTCTGCCTGCCCTGCCCTGCCCTTCCAATCTCTCCTTAGCACCCAGCTGCCAGACCTTCCTTATACATGCCACAGTTCTGGCATCATGACGTGCTCAGCTGCACATGCCCAGATACCACTGGACGAGATTTCCCTTTCACATCCCCCCACCCCTACTCTTCTATCTTCCAGAGATGGTGTCTCCCATTGTGCTGGGTGTCTAGTGCATTCTTGGCCCCTGATAACCATTGTGCCATTCATTGCTTCATTTTTATCTTGAGATACCTTTTATCCCAGGCAGCCTCCTCACACCTCAGGACAAAGTCCTAGAAAATAGCCAAAGGAAATCATTCAAACTGTTCCTTTTGCTAAGGTAGTTTTCCTTGGGACTGCCTGCTAATTAATAGTGGTAGGGGGTGGATAGGTTGGAATCCAGTTCAGACAGTTATTTGAAAGGATGTGGACAGGGCTCTGGCTTTTTCTAATCCAATAGCAATGTAACAAAATTGGGGCTGGTGGAGGGCGGGGAGCGGGGGCTGGCGGTGTGCAGAGCTGTTAACAGTGTCTACTGTGTGTACCTTTCAGGTGCTCCATAGCCCTAAATTGCCTTCAGAAGACTTAGCACCTAGCATGGTGTCTGGCATTATAGTAGGTGTCCAATTAATGTTTGTTGGATGTCAAACAAAGTACTAGGTACCAGTTCCAACGGGGAAGACTGGGGGAAGAACCTGAAACATGGCTACTGGAGCAGCCCCTTAAGCTCCCGCCAGGAGGGGATCTCCATGCTAAGCAGAGTCTCCTCCTTAACCACTTGCTCACCACATAGGACAGCAGCCCCAATTCCCCCACCCCTCTACCAGCATACCTCTCCTCAAAGGTGACTAGCACCTGGTGGTACCTTGTCCTCAATCCCTCCTCCTCAAAACAAAAAACCCAGCCATACCTCGTTTCCAAGTCTTTCAACCGGACCTCTCTCTTCCCACCCACCACTAAACTGTACGGGGAAAACACCGCTACTGCGTGGTCGAAAGTCAGTTCCCCACTCCCACCCTCACAGCTCAGGAATCTGTATTCCAGCACTCTTTTACGGTTGCGCCCACACTCAACCCCACCTTCACCAGACCTCGGATTGGCCGCTCCTTCCACCCCACCGCCCTGGCACTGCAGAGATGGGGGCATCTCTGGCACAGCCTGAGACTGGCAGTTCGAGGAATGGAGAGCTAGCAATATTAAGAACGGGTGATATGAGCAACGTGGAAAGGAATAAGGCCCCCGGGAAGAGCGAAGACCTCAGTACCTCTTGTGCCAAAGGAGCGGAGCTGGCCCAGGCTCTTCTTCTCTGACTCTCCTGGAGGGGAAATGGGGGCGCAGTCCATCCAGTTCCCACCGGGAGAGTTGCCAACTCAGCTCCCCCCCCCAAGCTGATGGAGCTGAAGGCGAACTCCACGCCCTCCCCGCAAATCGAGAATCGTCCCCCCCCCATTCTCACCTCCAAGGGCACAGGGCACTGCAAAGGCTGGTGAGGGGCGGCAGAAGCAGCAGTAGCGAAGTCTAAAGGAGACGACACATTTGAGTAAAAAGGTGCTGTTTCCCCAGAACCGCTAGACTGAGAGCCCCTCCCCAAACTGTGAGGGGAGCTGAAAGTGGGAAAAAGAGGCATCCTTCCCCAACCCGGGCTCTGGACGCTCACCTGCCTGCAATCACTGAAGGCCGGGCAGCTCGTATCCGAGCAAGAAGCCACCCCGGACCCCGGGAGCCCGACGCGTCCTAGGGAGCCGAGCAGGCGCGGACGTAGCTGCAGCCTCCACCAGCGCCGTGGCGCCCCTCCTCAAGGTCCTACCCCCTCCTTCTGCTGACAGTCCCTGGCCCCACCTCAAGGGCGGGGCCTGACCGACTCCCTCGAGGCCACGCCTCCGCCCCGGCACTCCCTCACACGTGACACAGGAGCCTCTTTGATGCTGCGCGCCATCTTGGTTCTGCCCGGAGAGTCCTTTACGAGGTGGCGGAGAGCCGAGGTTTTTACCCAACGCCAGTAAAGTTTCAGAGCCCAGCGGAGTCCTGGCTCCTTCCCAGTGAGGTGCAGCACATATCCCTTTGAACTTACCTTTGTCTCTAACCACCTGCTCTCTAAATTGGCCTCAGTACTGGCCTTGTAATTGTTTGCCAATGGTTCGTCACCTTTCTCTTGCGCCCATTTACTACTTTTACTCTGGTTGTACCCATTTTGTAAGTGGAGAAACCTAATCCAGATACATTTCCCTAGGGTGCACTTCAGTGAATTGTGTCGCTTGCCTGAATTCAGGTATTTGGCTGTGCTAACACTTACTATAAAATGAAATGTTTGTCTATTATATATACATAGTATGAAGACAGTCTCAATGCCAAAATTCCTGACAAATTTTGGTTAAATCTGTACATTTTCTTGAATTGCTCCTTATCCTGTCACCTGTGGCTATTAATGCATCTTTCCCATCTGGTTTGTGAAGTATCATCACAGTGCTTACTCAATCCTTTACAATAGCCAGTACACACTGCTACAAGTGTGAAAGATTTTTATATACATGCCATGTGTACAGACTTATACACACACATGTTCTATATCAGCAACAAATGCTGTAGTTGAGATCAGTGGCACATATAACCATTAATTAATTAATATTTTTCTTTCCTGCAATATATTCACCTTTTGGCTTAGTTTCCTTGTATCTTTGGTAGAAGGCAGGAAAATCTGAGTAATTCTGATTTATTTGAGGGGTAAGAAATGAAGGTAAGTATTTTGTCTGACCCTTAGAGCAAAATCAAGGTACATATTTAAGGAAGTGACAAGTACAAAGCAGTTTTTACAAAAGCAGTTCAGAAAGTTCCAACTCTTCTCCAGGTAGTTTCAGGTTCTCATCAAAGGGAAATCCTGAGACACTTCATATCCTTTCACTAATGAATCAGGAATCATCCTAGAAAAGGCAACTCAGTCAGTGCAGAGGGAAGGCTGAAGCCATGATAACCTTTGATAACATACTTTACCAAGTGTTTGTCAATATTACACTAAGAGAACAGCTGAGGCAATATGATCATACCATGGAGTTTCATACAAAAACTAGGAAGATCAGTCAGAACACAATTATTAAGCCAAATTTATTTCACTCCCCTTCTAAAAGTAACTCCTAAATGGGGGACACAAAATCCACCAGGACAACTCCCTTCTGCTCCATGGCATCTTTAATTCAGGGAACTAGGGACTGTGTGCTTCTCTCCTCTTGCCTCAAAGAGGCAACTTCTGATTGTAGAGATGGTGCATATTGTTCAGGGGTTTTTTGTTTTTATCATTTAACTGCCCAAATTCTGGTTTTCACTGACCCAGGCTCACTTTCTGTGTGAACAGCTTTAGTACCACCCTCAGTGCAGGGTAAGGTTAGCTGTTAGCAGCTGTATTAAGCAGGTGCTTCCTAAGAATATTCTTTAAATAGCAGGGGGTAGGGAATGGTAAGGAAAAAACAACACACTAATTTAGCAGTCAAGCTCATGATAATAACTACCCCCATGAGATTTTCATGTTTAAAGAATATGGTCGTAATGCCACCTCTAGCTAATATCCAGCTCCCTAGCTAATTTGGGTGGGGGGCAGGTGGGAGGAGACAAGCAGCAAACTTATCTTGTTAGCAGAAACAAAACAAAAACATGATCCTCTTCTCAGAGTACACAAGCTATACCAAGTCCTCTCACCAAGAGGACATGAGCATTTCTGCAGGGATAAAAGGCCAAGCTCTCATAGGCAGCACAGGGCAGAGCAGAGCAAAGGAGTCACTAAATTCTTATAGTGCAGGAGTCTGGTTTCAATATGAGAATGCAATTTTTTAATGACCTTCATAATAAATGCCCTTCTAACAATTCAATGAAAATATCACTATCCTTCCTGCAATAACTGTCTTGATTTGTTTTACATTTTACTTGGAAACACATATTTAAAAGATTCTTTCATCAATCTTATATAACTTTTAGGCTGATTAGGGATAAGGTATACCACAATCAACTTTTTACTCACCCTTTTACTCTTTCTATCTATGTACACTCTGCCTGCTCCCCTGTGCCACCATCTACCACAAGAATAATGAGACTGACCTTTTAAACTGTGGCACAGCAAAAGGACCTGGGTCAGAATTCTGGCTCTGCCACTTATTGGATAGTATGGCCTTGGGTAAGTCACTGATTCAGCTTTTTCAGCCAGAGAATGGGAATAGTATCACCTACCTTGCAGGATTGTGAGAACTAGAGATATTATGAAAAGTTCCTAGTGTAGCACAAAATCATTATCATTACTATCAGCTTCATGCAAAAAAAAAAAAATACCTAAAATCCAAAACTGGCAAAAAAATATTTATGTGACAAATATTTTTAAAGAAAGATACACAAGTCAACCTCATAAGTTTATGAAAACCCTGTCACCTGCTTTATTTCTAGAGAGGGGTAAAGGGAGAAGAGGAAATATTCACTTGAATTTGAGGGGCAGCTAAATTGAAAGCAACAGTAGCAACAATTTTAAGCCTCTAAGGTTACTCTGATCCATAAGGGAATGCTGAAATTTCCTTGTTTGGAGATTTAAGAGTTTAATTTTCCCCTAAAGCGAGATCATCCACTCTGGCTGGGATAAAAGAATAAAGAACAAACTCAGTAGCACCAAATGGGGTTTAACACAGAAAATAGGGCCAGGTTTCACCTTTCAAATGCAAAATTTTACATTAAAATATGTTTATAAATCATAATGTTTTTACTCCTGATTCAATCCTTCTCCTTCCCCTAGAAGGAGCCCCAGAAACCTGAAGAGCATGTGCATTACTGACCAGATATACAATCAGCTGCCCCTTCCAAACTGGAATCTGATTACAAATGGACTGGCCTAGCTCAGGGCTGCCCTCGGTGACGGGAAGCAGTATCTATGCTCTCAGGGAGAATGGATACTGAGGATGCCACCAGTCAAAAAGTCGAATGCTGTGCACTGGGTCCAGGATGACTTGCACACCCTGTTCACTGCGCAGTTTCCGACCTCCATGGACAGGAGAATCTTGGAACACCAGTCTCACTCGATGATGCCGCATGTCCGTGCTCACATTGATAGTAAACTGGGAGGGAAAAATAAATTCAGTACTCAAATTAAACAACCTTGTTTTCCTATGACTCACTCTAAAATGAGACAATCTAGAAAACTGACATGAACTAGGCCACAAAATAATCTCTAAGTTATACCAACAGCACTATACTATCTTTTTTTGCAAAGATATTAAAAATTAAGGGTGATTTTTATAAGTTTTTCTTAGCTTCATATATTTAAACTGTGCTAAAGAAAGCCTCTCAAATGGCTGAACAAATTAGGACACATGCACATAGACTACCTTAATGACAATTTTTAAAAACTGGATTAGAGCTATAAGAGATGACTTGAAGGGATTCTGATGATATATTATTGAGCAAGTTAAGCAAGATGCATGAAACTGATCTGATCACATTGTTTTGGAAAATAAACCACAAAATCTCTAAATGTTTATGTATACGTAAATCTGTATAGAATTCTAAGAGTAGGAAGTATATGGAGTATAAGTATATAAATAAGTCATTAATGTGGCTTAATGAGAGATGCCTACAATAAAAACAGATATATGACATAATCTCAATTATACAAAATTATTTAAGAGAGTGGGTATATACATGTATTGAATATACATTAACAGATACATTAAAGAATAGTTCCCCAAAAGTTAACTGCAGTTATAGGATAGCGGAAGTCTAAGTCACCTTCACTGTTCTCAACGTGTTTGTGTATTATTTAAATTCTTCACATGAAGTATGAATTATTTATTTTACCATTAAAAAAAGAATAATGCTATTTTCAATGTGGAGGGGGAAACATATCTCTGAACATAAGCTTAAAATACAGAGAAGATAAATTACATGAACTCTCCAGTTGCCAATCCAGTTAAAAATGTTAAAAACACGGAAAATACACCAGAAGCATATTTGTTGTTTACTAATCTAATTCTTAGCTAAAATCTAATTCTTAGCTAAACCTTGAATAGTCAGAGCATCACACAAAAGACAGAGCTGGTAACCCTACATTTTAATATTCCATTTATGATACCACACGCATGCCTCAGGTCCTGACATACAGTGTTCATGTATAAGCTTCTTCATTAACCTTAACGGGATAATGTTTCTCAAACATTAATGAGCACTACACAGGAGATGCAAAAACATTCTGTTCACTATAGAGAAGGAAACAGAAGTAAAATATTCTCAGACATAATTAACTTCACAAATATGTCTGTTCCTAGTATACAAGTCTGCTTTCAGATTTTGTTTAAAATTATTCTTCAAAGATTTCTTCCTCAATGGTTAAATTTACAAATTTCTTTCAAACCCTAAGTATAGTGAGTCTATGAAAGAGCTGAGGATGACATCCTGTCTCCACTTACCAGGGTAAATATCATTCCCATGACAATTGGAATAAAGATGAAATTGAGGGTGGTGACCTGCAGTAGGCAGCAGTCCTGGTCTGGGTTGGTATGAACATCTTCGTACTGAATGGGAGGCTGCAATCCTCCCATACACTTGCTCTTTAATCTAGGGGACTGAAGAGAATTAAGAATTACTCTAATGGGTTAGAGAAAATGTTTATGGCTCTAAGACTCCACCAATGAAAATGGTATGGCTTAACTAAAGCTGCTGAGATCCATTTTTCTGTTATCTCTTCTCTCTTTAATATACATATCAGTTTCTATACAGATCAAGGAAAATCTGACCTTTGAAAGACATGGAAACACATTTGGATGAGAAATGTGACAGTGGGTGCTTCATTTAGATGGTGTTTCCTACCATCTGGCAAGACATGGAAACTTATAGCTCTATCAGAGGCCCTCCAATGTTTGAGAGATCACAAATTCCTTGTGACTTGTCAGACTCCAAAGAACATCTGCTGCACAAAAAGGGATGCAAGCAGAAGTGGCCGTCTAATTCCAGGCATCATAAAACAAGAGTCACAACTCTCAGAGCTAGAGGAAATCTTAGCATTCACTTTCCTGCAGCAGCTCTGGTCTTAGCTTGTATACACTGTGAAGATTGCCCCTCAGTTCCCTCCCAAAAAGCTGCTATGGTGGACTCTCTACCAACATCTAATGGATATCATAGATTGTGGACAACTTATTAAAAGCAAATGATCAGAGCCAAAGTTCATCCCTAGAACCGTGTTTTTGAAAAATCAATGTAAAAATATGATTTACTTTAAATACAAACTTATCTGGAACACACTTGTCATCAAGTGAGGGATAACTGTAATTCTATTTGTAATGTGTCACCTCAGTGAGATACTAAGTATGGGAGACAACTGGAGGAAATGAGGCTGCTGAGGACAAGAAGTAAAGACATGCAGAAGAGATCCTCACTGTAGCCAAGATCTCAGGTACAGTCCAAGAAAAAGGCAGAGATAAAGGTGCAATAGTATCTACTCTTCTTATAGACTCTTGGCAGTCCCTCTCCCCATGGCTTGCCCAAACTGCCTCAGATATAAAACCATATGAAGTATTGTTGTTTACAAATACATTTGCTTTGAAAAACAAAAAAATTCTTAGTCAAATAACCTCAGTACATTGTTATAACAAGTTTTTCCCTTTTCCCCACTTTTAAAGTCTTCAAATATATAGAAAAGTTAACAAAACCATGCAATAAACTCCTGTATACCCTTTACCACTGGATATTTTGCCACGTTTGTTTTCTCTCTCCCTCACCTCTCATTTTATATATATTCACATATTAAGAAAAAAAAACACATGAACTCTTGGGGTAGGGGAAGCAAAGCCATTTGAAAGTAACACTGGCATTCCACCCTTATTCAACATGAATAAAGATACATATATAACCTCAGTAACATGATCACACCTAAGAAAATTAACAATAATTTCATATAATCTAATATCCAGGGCATACTCAAATTTCTTTAATTGTACCAAAAATGTCTTTTATTGCTCTTTGTTCATTAATCCAGGATCCACTCAAGGTTTACTCTTTGCATTAAGCTATTAAATCTTTGTGCCTCTTTCACACAAAACAGTTCTTTCTTTCATTTTTATGACATTATATGTTTTAATGTGTATTATCTGATTTTAATGAGGCAATTTTATGTCTAGTAAAATTAGAGTAAGATATTACCTGACAAGCAAAGAGATGATAAAAGCACACACCTGCTTTTTGAACTTGAAGTTGAATTCCCACATTGGCTCCTGTCTGTTCCCAACAATCTTTCTGCACCAGAAAAGTAAGCACTGTAAGAAAATAAAAATAACCTTTCTGTTTGCTAGCTCTAAAGCCAGCCACGGTCCCAATGCTGAGATTTTACTTTGGCACGGATAGAAACCCCCACCTCCCCCGCACCACCACTACAATTTGACACTGGTGCAACATGAAAAGAGACAATCCCAAGGCTATTCAGTAAAGAGAAGAGGTACCAATATACGTCAACCTCAGATGCTATTGAGGTCAACCCCTATTGTTCTCATCTTTAAAGACAGAAACATGGTCTCTAGAGACTGGGGCATTATCTGATTCAGCAGGCCACTCCTCTATATTAAAATATAAGGGCAGCCAGTAGCCACCAGACAAGATGATAACAAAGCCATAAGGCAGGCAGAGACAGCCAGCCCTGTACGTAATAGGAGCAAACCACTCAGGACCTTCTGGGAGCAGACAGCCGGTATGGAAACTACAGAGGTGAGCTGAATTCAGTCTAGAGTAAGCCCCTCAAGGAAAGTCAGGCTACAGCTAGGGTTAACACAAGAAGTTAAGTACCTCCCAGGGGATAAGGGGTGGGTCGTCCGCCGTGCCAGCTGTCCTGCCCTTCAGACATGCCCTGTAGGTCCTGCTGTTCCATCAAAAATAATGGGCTTGGCTTTAAGGGGCAAACACTTCTGCTGCCAACACAACGGCTCCAGTGTCCCACACAAGCTATGCTACTGAAAAGAGAGAGAGGGAGAATCAAATACGAAAAGGTGGAGTCCAGGAACATGGGACAACTTCCCTTAGGCATGCTGGCAACTTCCTGAATGCCATGCGATGTGGTTATACTAGCAAGGCCATGCATGGGACACCTGCCACTGCAGGTCCCACATCCTCTTCAGAAGATCTCTAACAACAGGTACAAAAGCAGCAGACAGGTGGCCTAGCCTTCCTGTCTGGATTAAGACCTTAGTTATCACCACCTTGATTTTAGCCACTTAAAAGTCACTTTTTTAGTCCACTTAAAAAACTTAATATACAATTATAAGAATATGAAGACATGGGTATTTTAGATTTAGGCAGTAGCACTTGCATTGTGCACTGGAGCCGCGAGGATGTGTCAAGCATGAGGAGTTTGCCCAATGCTGCTCTGCTCCCAACAATTGATTCACCCCTAGCATGGTTAGCTTTGGGATGATCCCCACCTCACCTGACAAGATCAAATGTTTTTTGGGGGAGAAAAACTATAAATGTGAAATGATACACTGTCCACTCATATTACAAGAAGGAATGAAATTCTACTCACCCAGCATTCTAATCCTGCCCTAAATCCATCAGCTAGTGTGACATTAGCTGATGTCAGCCAATGGCCCTGACCACCTCAGTTTGCAACCCTGGGGGGAACCATGATGATCTTGAATCAACAGTACCCTTTTAATCAATATGTATCAGGTAGAATGTTATCACACTAGAGCTGAACTAGGGGAAAAGAATCATTATGTAACATCCAAAGCATAAAAACAAAACAGAGGAGAATAGGAGTGCCATAGAACACCAGACTTTGGGTAGGAACAGAGTAATAAAAATTATTAACAAACGCAAAAGATACAAAATTTAGACAGTAGTATTAGTTGAATGAGAAAAAGGCCAAGACATCAACTTGCCTAAACAATCATATATGCTATACTAGTCTAGCTTGGCAAAGATGTGTTCACTAGATATTTCATTATGGCAAAAAAAAGGAGAGAATGGACCAAAGGCTTATAGACCTACTTACAAATCAGAAGAATGCTAGAACCTTGAATACAATGTACAAATATAAACTACTGGGGAAATTCCAAGATATAAGGAATGGCCTAGAACACAGTAAGAATTTTAGAGGGCTAAAGTCTATGAGTGGAAGTACCTTATAGTCTCTGAAACAACCCACCCCTGAGCCTGGCAATAGTGGGCACTTTGCAAATGCTGAAGAAGTCCACACCAGAATCTTTTAAGGTTAACAAGAAAGTGGAAATCCAGATGTCAAGGTCACATTAGAAAAAGAAAATTAGTAAGTTGTTTTATATCTTTGTATCATGACTTAAAGCACCTTTTAAGAATTATAGTTTACATCTACCATTTGAGTTGTGTTCTTCCTAGCCCAAACCATCAAACCATCTAAACCATCTAAAGTGGCCCAATGTATAAGGCATGAAGATAAATTAAAATAAAGAGAATAAGGAATATGCTAAAAGCACAAGAAAGCTTTAAGGTAAAGATAACATGAGCCAACCCAGCACAGCAGGAATGTCTTGGAGAAGAGATACCCATGAGCTCTGAAAGTTTACATTAGTCCCTTAGCAGCCTGGTACCTATGGCCCTAGACCACCCCATCAAGGAAGCTGGAAACAAGCCATGATAACAGGCCCATTATACAAGAGTCCATTTGTTAAACCCCAACACTAATTGTCACTTACTTTGGAATTCTTTAATGTGCTAGGAGTGCTTTCTGGAATGGCTGGATTCTTGGAGATTCGAGCAGCAAATGGCTCATACATATGGTACAGAGATCGGATCACACATGCCCGGAGACAGCGCAGCTTCTCCATTGACTCTGGTCGCAGGCGCAAAGGCAGAGAGGCATCCAGCGTGTAGTGCCTAAAACATGACACATTACTCCTACCAATAAGTGACCTCTCTCTTCTGCTCTAGGCCAGTCTCCTAGGACTCCTAGGCTCAGTACAAATTTTACTATACTATTCCACTGGCCAGTAGTTAGTTTTTCCCTAGTGCTCTCACATACACACACACAAATCACTATCTCCTTCACTTCTTAGCTACTTTTGCGTCTCTTCTATGCAAAACCCAATATACCTTGTAATCCTGCACTCCTCTATTCATTTAAAAATTTTAAATCCTCACTATTTCACTTTAAAAAAGGGGCAAGTCTCTGACTTTATACCAGTACAATATACTTCAGCTGCTCAAAAAGAACCTGCACTGGGGAAGATCCACCAAGTTCTCTTGTCACATGTCTCAGAAAGTTCTCTACTCCCTGATACCTCACCATCCCCTTCCACCACATTCTTACTGACGATTTATAATCTTCACTACACTTCTAACCCTGCATCAAAAGTCAGCCCTCTTACTAATCACATCATTCACTCCCTCTTCACCACTACAACTATACACAGAGCAGCATAACTACAAAGACTATATGATACTTCAAGATGACTAGCAAATCTAAGAAACAACAAATCCAGTTGCAAAGATAAACAGATGGGCATCTATAACTTCTGAAAATTCTAGCTAAGATAAACCGCTGAAGAAAAGTGGGTAACCATAGGGAAGACAATTACCAGATGAATTAATAATATCAATTTTAAATTAAAGAGGAGCTCAAGGAATTCAAAGCTAGGTTCATGCCCAGGCATGCAGTAGAGAAAGTGAAAAGAGGTCACCATCCAGAGAGTAGCTCCAAATCAAAAACAACAAGAAATAAGCTACACAGATAACACAGTGAGCTCTCTGTGGTCGCACCTTCGGTACAACCTGGTCCAAAAGGCAGCAGTGCAAGTGACAGTCCAGGCATTCTTACAAATCAGGGAAAAATTCACAATGTCCTCAGGACGGATATAGGAGGCCAGTAAGAGCCAAATATCCATGGGATACTCTTCTCCTCCAGCCCCATCCAGATCTTCTGAAACAGAAAAAAGAACTATTAACTTTTGACCTTCTATTATATGCACATATAAAGATCCCCAATCATTTCAATTCTCCCAGGGCTTGCACAGTTAAGAAAATGGTTTAAATAGGTCCAAGGAAGCCTCTCAAACTCATCATTTCCTGCTTATTCTAGCTGCTGAAAACTTTTGTTTCCTGTTGCCCAAGTGAATAGGTCTTGTTCTTAAGGCCTTTATTTAACCACTATTTACATACTATTTTGAAGTTTTCAAAGTACCTTTGCATACATTATATCATTCAACTATAATAATTTTTCAGTGGAAATAAGGAAAATATTATTGTGTCCATTTTACTGTAAGAAAACAGAACGTTGCACGTATTCAAGGTAAACAGAACCCAGTTTTCTCCCAAGTCCAGCTTTTCACTATAAATTCTGCCCTTGATTTCCCTTGCAGTCCCCATCCACCAAACATTTTCTTCAATTCAGTCATTTAAAAAATAAAACTGATTTTAAGATGGTATGAGGAAACCTCAAAGTACAAACTAAATTTAAAAAACCAAGTAAGTTACAGTGTACTTTCATTACTCAGTAATTGCCTTAGATATGTGTCTTCTGGTTTCTTCTTGTTTCATTGTCAGCTTGATCTACAATTCTGGCCACAAGCATCCAGTATTCAAGGATACCCTGTGATGATGTATCCCCACCTCTTCCTCCTTCAGACCTCATTAGGGTTAATTCTCTTGACCCTGAGGTCCACTGTACATGTCAGGTTCAAATAAAAATTCACACTCCACAGAGATACCAGAATCTGGGCTAACCATAATCTTTAATTGAGACTTAGTTATATAGCTATCCAAAACACAGCTTTTTTCTTTCTGTTTCCTGAGCAAAAAGCCCCTACAACTACCTCCCTGAAGCTGCCTCTGCTTTTCTAGCTGCTTCCTGCAGCTCTATGACTCAATCAGGTTCTTGCATTAGGTTCTTCATAACAGGGACCAATGCTTCTAAAACAACATCGTCTTTTTTGGTTCTTATGCTTCTTGAAATCTCCAGTAACCATTTAAGGCTCAGCCTACCACATTTGGGGCCCCCTTCTCCCACATTAAATCTCTCTCTAAAAGAGAAGGCAAACAACTATCAGAATTTCCTCCACTGAGACCCATGAGGACTTTCACAAAGCAGAGTACTATTAAAAATTTTCTGTTCTTAGGGACAAAACTCAGTAATTATAAAAATTGCCAATGTTTTACACACAATTATTAAGAAATTTCAAAACGTAGGAAATGGAATCAGTAAAGGAAAGCTTCATGGAGATAAGTTATGAAGGACAAAAAATTTGATATTCATAGGTTAAGGGGAAAAGTATTCCAAGTGAAATAAACAGCTAACATGAAGCCTGGATATTTAAAAAAACAAAACACATGTGAGGGCAATAAAGAGACAAGTCTAACAAGATTTTGATGATATTAAGAAATTACTGTTGGGCTTCCTTGGTGGCACAGTGGTTAAGAATCCACCTGCCAATACAGGCCACACGAGTTTGAGCCCTGGTCCGGGAAGATCCCACATGCCACAGAGCAACTAAGCACGTGTGCCACAACTACTGAGCCTGTGCTCTAGAGCCTACAAGCCACAGCTACCGAACCCGCGTGCCACAACTACTAAAGCCAGCGCACCTAGAGCCCATGCTCCTCAACAAGAGAGGCCACCACAGTGAGAAGCCTGCGCACCTCAATGAAGTATAGCCCCCACTTGCTGCAACTAGAGAAAGCCCACGCGCAGCAACGAAGACCCAACACAGCCAAAAATAAATAAATAAATTTTAAAAATAATAATAAAGTAGCTTTAAAAAAAAAAGAAATTACTAACTTTTTTAGATGTGATAATTTTTTTAAGAGCATTTATCTTTTGGTGATAACTACCAGAATATTTACAGATATAAAAATGTAATATTGGAAATTGTTTCAAAATAATCAAGTGTGTATGGTGTGTGTATGGTGTGTGTGTGTGTGTGTGTGTGTGTGTGTGTGTGTGTGTGTGTGTGTGTGGAGGTGGGGGTGAGGGGGTAGTGGCTGAAACAAAAGTGACCATGAGTTGATAACTGAAGCTATGTAATAGCCACATTGGATTCATTACACTATTCTCTCTTCTTTTGTATATGTTTCATTTTTAAAAAGCTAAAAGAGGGGGAAAAAAAAGACCAGTTTGATGAGAATGAAGGACCCTAATGGGGGTAAAGTGCAGCAAGGAAGTAAAAGATGAATTATAGCTAAGAGTTTGTAAACCACAAATCATGTATCTGATAAGTGACTGGTCTCCTGAATACATAAAAATTCTTACAACTCAGTAATAAAAAGATAACCTAATGTAAAAATGAGTGAAGAATTTGAATAGACATTTCTCCAAAGAAGATACACAAAAGGCCAATAAGCACATAAAAGACGCTCAACATCATTAGCATGCAAATCAAAACCATGAGATACCACTTCACATCAACTAGAATGCCTATAGTTTAAAAAGTTAGACAATAACAAGTGTTGAGGAGGATGTGGAGAAACTGTAACTCTCATTCATTGCTGGTGGGAATATAAAATGGAAACTTCATAAAAAACTTGGCAGTTCCGCAAAAAGTTAAACATAGTTACCATGTGATCCAGCAATTTCACTCCTACCTGACAAAAATGAAAATATATGTTCACACAAAAACTTGTCCATGAGTTTTCATAGTAGCATTTATGACAGTCAAATAAAAAGCAATAAAAAGGAATAAAGTACTGATATATGCTACAATATGGATGAACCTTGAAAACATTATGTTAAGTCAAAGAAGCCAGACGCAAAAGACCACATATTATATGATTTTGTTTATATGAAATGCCCGGAATAGGCAAATCTATAAGGACAGAAAGTAGATTGGTGGTTGCCTGGGGGAAGGGATGGGTGGGAGAGAGTGTTGGGAGGGAATGAGGAATGATACTAATAGATTTGAGTTGATAGAAATGTTCTAAACTTAGATCATGTTGATGGCTACACAACTCTCTTGCACTGCCGCTGGGAATGTGAATTGGTACAGCCACTATGGAGAACAGTATGGAGATTCCTTAAAAAACTACAAACAGAACTACCATATGACCCAGCAATCCCACCACTGGGCATATACCCTGAGAAAACCATAATTCAAAAAGAGTCATGTACCAAAATGTTCATTGCAGCTCTATTTACAATAGCCAGGAGATGGAAGCAACCTAAGTGTCCATCATTGGATGAATGGATAAAGATGTTGTGGCACATATATACAATGGAATATTACTCAGCCATAAAAAGAAATGAAATTGAGTTATTTGTAGTGAGGTGGATGGACCTAGAGTTTGTCATACAGAGTGAAGTAAGTCAGAAAGAGAAAGACAAATACCGGATGCTAACATATATGGAATCTAAGGAAAAAAAAATGTCATGAAGAACCTAGGGGTAAGACGGGAATAAAGACACAGACCTACTAGAGAATGGACTTGAGGATGTAGGGAGGGGGAAGGGTAAGCTGTGACAAAGTGAGAGAGTGGCATGGACATATATACACTACCAAACGTAAAATAGATAGCTAGTGGGAAGCAGCCGCATAGCACAGGGAGATCAGCTCGGGTGCTTTGTGACCACCTAGAGGGGTGAGACAGGGAGGGTGGGAGGGAGGGAGACGCAAGAGGGAAGAGATATGGGAACATATGTATATGTATAACTGATTCACCATTGTAAAGCAATTATACGCCAATAAAGATGTTAAAAAAAAAAAACTCTGAGAACATACTAAAACTACTGCATTGTACACTTTAAAGAGATGAATTTTATCTCAATAAAGATGTTTTAAAAGTCTGTAAGCTCTTCTGTGGAATGTGCTCAAAACCAAAAAGGAAAATCAAGAGAAATATCTAATACAATGGTGATGACGAGTAGGGATTTAAAGCAAGAAATTAAGGAACAAAGAAGTGTGAGGAATGTCTATTAACATTCTTGGTTCCGGAAAAGAGCGGTATCACTGACAATAATTGGTATAACTTCAAAGCAAAGTCAGTTCATTAATTTATTGATTATTTCAATATATTTTAACATATGCAAAAGTCTGTCATCTGATTCTCAAGTATAGGTGAAAGTTCTCACAGATCTGAGACCAAAAATACACATATCATTTATTACATTAGTTTCCTCCTAACTCTAGCTGATCATCAGAACCACTTTAGCTTTAAGAATTCTGGGCTCTACCCCAAGAGTCTGATTCCTTAAGTCTGGAGCAAACCAGTGAATGATGCATTGGCACATTGTATACCATTAGTTTACCTTTCTTTGTTTCATTTGTGTAAGTTTTATTGCCACTAATACATAAACACCACACATTTTTCTATTTCCTACAGTACCTACTAGGCACAAAGCAGGCATTAACAATTGCAGAGCACTTAAAAGTCCACGATAATAATCTAACTTTCGCTGAAATGAAATTGGTTATATACAATCCACATATTTGGGAGAGAGAACATTTTTGTCACAACTCTGCTTCCTTACACATTCAGAAATGCAGAAATGCAAAGGCTTTTTGTTTTCCTGTTGCTATATGGATTTTACCTGATAATGATATGTTCTCAATGAATGGCTACTACTGTTACCAATCTCCTTTCCTCTCAACTTTAGATATAAGTAGAAAGCCCTGGTATATTGAAGTCCTGTCCCACTAGAAAGATCCAAACTCTGGTTCTCCACTGGTATCATCTCTTGTGCTACTGAGAAAGTGACAGCTTCAAGTTATCACCACAGATAGGACTAATAATCCAAAAGAGAGTGAGCCCTGTACCTTTGTGCCTCTTGCTTTTCTTTTTTCTGGAGGCAGTTCTCTCATGGATGCTTTCCTCCTGGGCATCAATCTCATCACTGCTGTCAATGATGTCACAGGGCTCACCAGCCCCAGAGAAAGCTTCTACTGCAGGAACCTGGGAGGCTTCCAAGCCACAAAGAGATTTTACTAGAAGAAAATAAGAAGAGAATGAGATGGCAGAGTACCATGGCTTAGGCAGGATATCAGCATCCATAAGGAAAAGAAAAAAGAAAACAAAAGCAAAAGCTGTGTGAGAGTCTGCTAAAGGAAGCTGAGAATCTTAAAAAAAAAAAAAAATAGCATTTTAAACACAAAAAATTGGAAAGTAATGAGCAAACTGACTCCAAAGTTGCAGAAACTGCTTCAGACCTGAAGAAAAAGGGAGTGAATTATTCTCCACTATAAACCCTTCAGGGTAAAAGCAAAAGGTGAATGCTATTTTCATTTGCATAAATTCTGAGGAGCAGTGTTTGAGAGGAATTAAACCCAATTTAACCTTATTCCTGGGCTGGAGACAGTACATATCATGCAAACACAAGCTTCAAGGACCCCTGAGTAAGAAGCTTGAAAGTAAGAGAAGCATGAGAAAAGGAAAAGAATAGTTCAAGGTTATTACACAAAGAAGCAAACAGCAGAGTTAAGTGGAGAATATATGTGAACAACAGGAATAAGATTAATAACCAGGAAGAAAGCAGTGGAAACCAAAGAAGAGTAAGCAAAGTTTTTTGTTTGTTTGTTTGTTTATGGGAAGACAGAAATAAAATATTTCTGCTACAGAAACTGCTACTGCTCTTGACTAATCCTTCCCCTCCGCCTGAATATATGAGTAACCATCGAGGAGAGCAAGCATGTTTACGGGAAGATGCCTAAAGGATTGCAAGAAAAACACTGAGGCAGAATCCCAGGAAAATAAAGCACCTAGTTCACTCTTCACTGAGTCTGAAAAGACTCGTCGGAAGCCTACCTTCCTGCTGAACAGCATTGGCGACGGCTTTCTTGACCCTTCCAGACCTCACGACGGCCGGATCCGAGTTGGCATAATCCGCCACAGTCACTGAAACACAGCACCAAACCTCAAAGGAGGAGGCCTTCTCTCCTCAGCTTCCTCCCCACCAAGATTTCCTGCTCACTCCAAGTCCCCAGTCCAGCCGCCCTCCCGTCGCGGGCAGGCGAGCACTCGCCTCGGTGCTGTCCAGCCCCCTCCCTGCTTCCAGCCCCAAGCCTTTCAACGCCCCCGCCCTCGCCCACCTCGCCCAGAGCAGGCGTCTTGGGCCCGGAACTTGAGTCGCTTTCCTCTCTTGGGCATGGCGACTGTGTCGGGGCGAGGCCGGGTTAGCGGGCCAGGACCCCGGGCCATGTTTCAGGCCAGAGAGCGGGAAGCAGGAGCCAAAGGCCAGCTCTGCCCGGCTCCGCGGCCATTCCGCTCCAGGACCGCAGCTCTCGCGAGGCTTAGGACAGGGCTCCGCGTCGCACTGGCGACCAACCCCCCTCTTCAGAAACCAATCACCACCTGGTCTAGGCAGTACGTCATCATCCAGCGCCTAAGGATCAACCTGCGTCTGGTTCCCTAAGGGTAGCTGGTGGTTCTGGGCAGTGTGGGGTTTTTTTATCATACGTCTTGTAAGGTGATTTGGTGTCTTAGACCCGAAACCCACAACCCCGTTGATTAGAACTGAGTTTACATTATGGTCTCCCCGATTTTTCTGCTACTGCCTCTGTCCACACTCCAGGTTCACTTCAGTATCCCCAAAGCACATCTATTGTCATCTTCGTGCTCCATCTCTCAGGCCACGTAGACATAGTCCAACATGGGTCTAAAAGAGTCTTAACTCTAATTTCTTATACAAAAGCTGTAAATTTCTGAATCCCAAAGCTGGGGGAGGGGTTCTTAAAAGTTTATTAATTTACCACCATACTCCAAACTTAATACTAGAAGGATCAATGAGGAAAGAATGGTGTCTTTGCTTTGTATTGAGAGAAAAAACCGAGCGAAGGTTACAGAACTGTGAGGGAGCAGGATCCTGGTCTAGTATCACCAGTACGAATAAGTTATTGTGTGTCCTAAGTTAGGTTCTTTGTCCTTCTAAGTTCTTTGCAGCTCCCAAAAGGTGCTAATCCCTGGCTTGAGAAGCATGGTACTTAGGGACCAGGAATCCAAACTGTTGGACCCACCAGACAGTGCCACCCTAACATATTTAGAAGCAGACTTCTGTTTTTAATTACTTAATACATAGACATTCATTAGGCGCAAACCACTGGCCTTTTACTAACATCGTGTAACAGACTATCACTAGAGATGGTGCTAATAGGGTTGAATCAATTAGGAATTGTAATTGAAACTGAGTAATTGATTATAGTCGCGAACTATTCAAATTTATCTAAAGTTATAACATGAACAAGGGTCTAATAGACTGAACTAAAAGAAAATTGTTTCAAATAATTTTTCCATGATTGATGTTTGTAGTCAAAACACAGCTGGTAAAGCACCAAGCCTTCTCACTTCACAACATTAATAAAAAGTTCATAACGCCCACATGCAAGTATATTTCTGCTAATGTGATACCCTGTTGAAAACACCGAGACATTGAGACTCTGGAGGAAATCAAAGTGCAAAAGAAATAAACCCTATTTTTATGCCGTCACTATCGGAGACTTAAAGGTTTTAACTGAAACATTCATTTTCAACCATATAATTACTATTTTAATTCATTGGAATGAAAGAAGTGCTAACCCCAAAACTGTTTATCTTTCAAATTTCAAGAATATGAAGATCGAAAGCAAAGCTCCTCTTAAGTCCTTTGGCCACATTAATGGAACCGAACACATGTAAATCTTTTATTTCACCTTTTACTAAAAAGCAGCAATTTTTAATTAATGACACTGCTAAACTCCAAACTCAAAGATACACATTCTTTCTAGAGAGACAAGTTGTAAAAGTTACTAAAAGAGCTGTTATGTTTTTTCAAGTTCCAGAAAGAATTTTATTGAAAACTTTTTAAAAATTTCCTTCAGCTTATAGACTTGATTTGGGAATGAATTGACATCTATATACTCTTGAGTCTTTCCGCTCAGGAACTTGGTATGCATCTCCATTTAATAACATCCTCTTTTATGTCCCTTAATTTTTTTTACACAAACTTATTGTTTGTTCTTGTCAATGTTTTATTTATCTTTTTATTGAAGTATAGTTGACTTACAATATTATATTAGTTTCAGATTTACAACATAGTAATTCAATATCTTTATATATTATACTCCATTTACAAAGTAATGGCTATATTTCCCTGTATTGTACAATATATCCTTGTTGCTTGCTTATTTTATACATAGTAGTTTGCGTCTCTTAATCTCATACCCCTATCTTGCCCCTCCTTCTTCCCTCTCCCCATTGGTAGCCACTAGTTTGTTCTCTGTATCTGTGAGCCTGTTTCTGTTTTGTTATTACATTCGTTTTATTTTTTAGATTCCATATATAAGTGATAGCATACAGTATTAGTCTTTATCTGACTTATTTCACTAGGCATAATCTCTAGGTCCATCCACATTACTGCAAATGGCAGAATTTCTTTTTTTTTTATGGTCAAGCACTATTCCATTGTGTGTGTGTGTGTGTGTGTGTGTGTGTGTGTACACATCTTCTTTATCCATACATCTTTTGATGGACATTTGGGTAGCTTCCATATCTTGGTTATTGTAAATAATGCTGCTGTGATAATTAGCATGCATGTATCTTAGTGTTTTCGTTTTCTTCAGATATCCAGCAGTGGAATTGCTGGATTATATGGTAGTTTGATTTTTAGGTTTCTGAGAAACCTCCCTACTGTTTTCCAGAGTGGCTGCACCAATTTAAAATCCCACCACTAGTGTACTAGCGTTCCCTTTTCCCCACATCCTTGCCAGCATTTGTTATTTATGGTCTTTTTGATGATAGCCATTTTGACAGGTGTGAGGTGGTATCTCATGGTTTTGATTTATATTTCTCTGATAATTAGCACTGTTGAGAATTTTTTCATGTGCCTGTTGGCCATCTGTATATCTTCTTTGGAAAAATGTCTGTTCCGGTCTTCTGCTCATTTTTTCATTGGGTTCTTTGCTTTTTTGATATTGAGTTGTATGAGCTGTTTATATTTTTTGGATATTAATCTTTTATCAATCATATCATTTGCATATATTTTCTCCCATTCAGTAGGTTGTCTTTTTGCTTAGTCAACAATTTCCTATGGTGTGCAAAAGCTTTTAAGTTTAATTAGGTCCCATTTGTTTATTTTGCTTTTATTTCTTTTGCCTTAGGAGACAGATCCAAAAAATATTGCTACAATTTATGTCAAAGGGTGTTCTGCCTATGTCCTCTTGTAGGAGTTTTATGGTTTCTAGTCTTACATTTAGGTCTTTAATCCATTTTGAGTTTATTTTTGTATATGGTGTGAGGAAATGTTCTAATCTCATTGTTTTACACGTAGCTGTCCAGTTTCTTCAGCACTATTTACTGAGGAGACTGTCTTTTTTCCATTGTATATTCCTGCCTCCTTTGTTGTAGATTGATTGACCATAAGTGTGTGGGTTTATTTCTGGAATCTCTTTTCTATTCCACTGATATATGTGTCTGTTTTTGTGCCAGTACTGTGCTGTTTTTATTACTGTAGCTTTGTAGTATGAACTGAGTCAGGGAGTGTGATACCCCCAGCTTTGTTCTTGTTTTCTTCAAGATTGCTTTGGCAATTCGGTATCTTTTGTTGTTCCACATAAATTTTAGGATTATTTGTTCTAGTTCTGTGAAAAATGTCATGGGTATTTTGATAGGGATCACATTAAATCTCTAGATTGCTTTGGGTTGTATGGACATTTTAACAACATTATTTCTTCCAATCCAAGAACACAGGATATCTTTCCATTTCTTTCTATAATTTTCAAATTCCTTCATCAATAATTTATAGTTTTCAGATTATAGGTATTTCATTCCTTGGTTAAGTTTATTCCAAGGTATTTATTCTTTTTGATGTGATTGTAAATGGAATTATTTTCTTAATTCCTCTTTCTGAGAAATTATTAGTATACAGAAACGCAACAAATTTCTATTAATCTTGTATCCTGCAACTTTACTGAATTTGTGTGTTAGTTCTAGTGGGTTTTTGGTAGAGACTTTAGGGTTTTCTACATATGGTATCATTTCATCTGCAGATAGTGACAGTTTTAAGAATTCCTTTCCAATCTGGATGCCTTTTATTTCTTTTTCTTGTCTGATTGCCATGGCTAGGACTTCCAATACTATGTTAAATAGAAGTGGCAGGAATGGGCATCCTTTTCCTATTCCTGATTTTAGAGGGAAAGCTTTTGGCTTTTCACCATTGAGTATGATGTTAGCTGTGGGTTTGTCATAAATAGCTTTTATTATGTTGAGATATGTTCCCTGTATACCAACTTCGATGAGAGTTTTTACAAGGAATGGATGTTAAATTTTGTCAAATGCTTTTTCTGTATCTGTTGAGATGATCATGTGACTTTTATCCTTCATTTTGTTAATATGGTAAATCACATTGATTTGTGATTATTGAATCATTTTATGTTTTTTAAATTTATTTTATTTACTTATTTTGGCTGTGTTGGGTCTTGGTTTCTGTGCGCGGGCTTTTTCTAGTTGCAGCGAGTGGGGGCTACTCTTCGTTGCAGTGCACGGGCCACTGCGGTGGCTTCTCTTGTTGTGGAACACAGGCTCTAGGCACATGGGCTTCAGTAGTTGTGGCACGTGGGCTCAGTAGTTGTGCCTCTCAGGCTCTAGAGCGCAGTCTCAGTAGTTGTGGCACACGGGCTTAGTTGCTCCGCGGCATGTGGGATCTTCCTGGACCAGGGCTCGAACCTGTGTCCCCTGCATTAGCAGGCAGATTCTTAACCACTGCGCCACCAGGGAAGCCTGCGATTATTGAATCATTCCTGGTTCCCTGGAATAAATGCCACTGATCATTGGTGCATGATACTTTTTATAGATTATTGAGTTTGATTTGCTGATAATTGTAGAGATTTTTTTGCATCAGAGATATTGGCCTGTAATTTTCTTTTATTTTGTAGTGTCTTTATCTAGTTTTGGTATCAGGGTAATGGTGGCCTTATAGAATGAATTTGGAAGTGTTCTATCTTCTTCATTTTTGGAATAGTCTAAAAATTATAGGTATTAGTTATTCTTTATATGTTTGGTAGAGTTCATCTGTAAAGCCGTTGGATCCTGGACTTTTGTTTGCTAGTTTTTGTTGTTTTGTTTTGTTTTTGTTTGTTTGTTTTTACTGATTCAATTTTACTCCTAGTGATTAGTTTTGTCAGATTGTCTATTTCTTCCTGATTCAGTCTTGAAAGGTTGTATGTTTCTAGAAATTTGTCCATTTTTTCTAGATTGTCCAATTTGTTGGCATATAACTGTTCATAGTATTCTCATGATGTTTTGTATCTGTGTGGTATTGGTTGTTATTTCTCATCTTGTTTGTTTAGGTCCTCTCTCTTTTCTTCTTGGTGAGCCTGGCTAAGGTTTATTAATTTCGTTTGCCTTTTCAATGATCCAGCTCTTGGTTTCTTTGATATTTTCTGGGTTTTTTAGTCTCTGTTTTATTTATTTCCTTGCTGATCTTTATTGTTACCTCCCTCATGCTGACTTTGGGCTTTGTTTGTTTTTCTTTATCTAATTCCTTTATATGGAAGTTGAGGTTGTTTATTTGAAATTTTTCTTATTTCTTGTGATAGGCCCATATTTTTATAAACTTCCCTCTTAAAACTGCTTTTGCTGCATTCCATAGATTTTGGAAAGTTGTTTCCATTTTCATTTGTCTTGAGGTATTTTCTGATTTCCCTTTTGAATTCTTCATTGACCCATTGGTTTTTTAGTAGCATGTTGTTTAATCTCCACGTTTGTTCTTTTCCCATTTTTCTTCCTGTAATTGATTTCTATTTTCATACCATTGTGGTTGGAAAAAATACTTGATATAATTTTTATCTTCTTAAACTTGTTGGGACTTATTCTGTGGCCTAGCATGTGCTGTATCCTGGAGAATGTTTTTTCTTTTTGCTGTTCTAATTGGGTGATTTCCATTATTCTATCTTCTAGATCACTTGCACATTATTTTGTATTACCAAGACTGCTGTTCATTTCTTCTAATGTGTTTTCATTTCAGTTATTGTATTCATCTGTTCTGACTGGTTCTTTTTTTTATATTTTATAGTTCCTAAGTAAAATTCTTACTATGTCCATCTATTCTTTTTCCCAATTCCATTAGCATTCTTATCACTAATGCTTTGAATTCTTTATCTGGTAAATTCGTTATTTCTGTCCATTGGTTGTTTTTTCAGGGTTTTTCTCTGGCTCTTCAAATGAGTCAAATTCCTCTGTCTTCTCATTTTGCTTATATTTCTCTGTCTCTATGAAATTAGGTGAAACAGTTGCCTATAGCAGTCTTGAAGGAGTGTCCTTATGTAGGAGCTTCCCTATAGTCTGTGTGTGTCCAGTGGCTTTGGTGGGAGAGTTGTATTTGACATGAACACAAGTCCTGTCTTTCCTCAGGATATGCTGGCAGCTATCACCTTGGTAAGAAGGGGGGCTGAAAATAGAAGGGCTAGGGCCAGATTTGGGTGTGAGGCGGGACTTCCTCTCTGCTTAGTGGCTGTCACTGCCCTACTGGGGGTGGGGTCAGGTCCCAAGCTACTGGAGCAGAATCCCTGAGGGTCAGTTCCAAGCTGAGTCAGTTCCCTTTAAGTGCGTGCTCTTCCCCCTCCCAGCACTGGAACACTCGCCCCAGAGGAGAGCAGTACTGGAGTATGAGGGGTTGGTGTGGGTATCTGGTGAGGGTCAAGCATGGTGTGTTGCTGTCTGGCTGCTATCAGAAATTCAGACTGCCTCTGATAGGCTGCCTTTTGCAATCATCTGTAATGGCTGCCCCCTCCCTGCTCAGATGCTGCTTATGGTTTGAACTACTTCGGCATCTCACAGCCAAGCCTTTTCCTCAGTCATGGCAGCCCTTGCTCCAGTGTGGAGCTGCAACGCCAGGTAAGTGGTGCGGGAGGGTTCAATCAGCTCAGGCTGGGGCAGGTACCAGGGTGGTCACAAGACACCAGTCAGTCACTCAAGCAGTTTCAGTCTGCCCTCTCTGCCCTGCTTTGGAAGCAAGCAAGTGTTTATGCACTTCTCTGCAGCAGAGTCCAGGCTTCCCACAGCCCTCCTGTTAGTCTCACTGGTCCTCCAGTCAGCCAAGGGGCTCATCATCCTTTTGTTGGATTTGAGTGTTGGGGCACCCAGTGTGTGGCTCAAAACACTCACTCTTTAGGGAGGGTCTCCTCCTGTGTAGTCTCTCTTTTACTCTGAGTCCTCTCCCAGGGGCACGGATCCTGACCTGATTGCTTTTCTTCCCTTGCTACCCAATTCTGTGTGATCTTTCTTAAAGCCTTGGTTGTGCAGGAGTCCTTCTGCTAGTCTCCAGTTAGTTTTCAGTGAGAGTTGTTCCACATATAGATATATTGTTGATGTGTTCACAGGTGCAGATGAGTTCTGCATCTGCCATCTTGATTCAAGTCCAAGGAGCCGTTTTTATTTCTTTATTTAATAAAATTATTTCTTTTTATTTAATTTGCAATACCTATCATTTCTTCTTCTTCTTCTTTTTTTTTTTTTTTTTTTTTTGCGGTATGCGGGCCTCTCACTGCCGTGGCCTCTCCCATCGCGGAGCACAGGCTCCGGACGCGCAGGCTCAGCGGCCATGGCTTACGGGCCCAGCCGCTCCGCGGCATGTGGGATCCTCCCGGACCGGGGCACAAACGCACGTCCCCCACATCAGCAGGCGGACTCTCAACCACTGCGCCACCAGGAAAGCCCTCTTCTTTTTTTAAATCAGATCATATATACATATTTTTATTAAAGTATAGTTGATGTATAATATTATATAAGTCTACAGGTGTACAATATAGTGATTCACAATTTTTAAAAAATAAATGTATTTATTTTTGGCTGTGTTGGGTCTTCGTTTCTGTGTAGGGGCTTTCTGTAGTTGCAGCCAGCGGGGGCTACTCTTCACTGTGGTGCACGGGCTTCTCATTGCGGTTGCTTCTCTTGTTGCAGAGCACGCGCTCTAGGCATGCAGGCTTCAGTAGTTGTGGTGCGTAGGCTCTAGAGTGCAGGCTCAGTAGTTGTGGCGCACAGGCTTAGTTGCTCCATGGCATGTATCGCCTGCATTGGCAGGTAGATTCTCAACCACTGCGCCATCCAGGAAGCCCATGATTCACAATTTTTAAAGGTTATACTCCGTTTATACTTATAAAATATTGGCTATATTCCCTGCATTGTACAATATACCCTTGTAATTTATTTTATATCTAATAGTTTGTACCTCTTAATCCTCTACCCTTATATTGTCCCTCCCCCTTCTCTCTCCCCACTGGTAACCACTAGTTTGTTCTCTGTATCTGTGAGTCTGCTTCTTTTTCCTTATATTCATTAGTTTGTTGTATTTTTTAGATTCTACATATAAGTGATATCATACAGTATTTGTCTTTCTGTGTCTGACTTACTTCTCTTAGCATAATATCCTCTAAGTCCATCCATGTTGCTACAAATGGCAAAATTTCATTTCTTTTTATGGCTGAGTAATATTCCATTGTGTGTGTGTGTGTGTGTGTGTGTGTGTGTGTATACATACACACATACCACATCTTCTTATCCATTCATCTATTGATGGACATTTAGGTTGCTTCCATATTTTGGCTATCACAAATGATGCTGCTATGAACATTGGTGTGCATATATCTTTTTGAATTAGTGTTTTCATTTTTTTTTCTTGGATATATACCCAGGAGTTGAATTGCTGGATCATGTGGCAGTTCCATTTTTAGTTTTTTGAGAAACTGCCATACTGTTTTCCACAGTGGCTGCACAAATTTACATTCCCACCAACAGTGGAACCCAGTGTTCGAGGGTTCCTTTTTCTCCACATCCTTGCCAACATGTGTTATTTGTGTTCTTTTTGGTGATAGCCATTCTAACAGGTGTGAGTTGATATCTCATTGTGGTTTTGATTTGCATCATTTCCCTGATGATTAGCGTTGTTCAGCATCTTTTTTTTTTAACATCTTTATTGGAGTATAATTGCTTTACAATGGTGTGTTAGTTTCTGCCTTATAACAAAGTGAATCAGTTATACATATACACATGTTCCCATATCTCTTCCCTCTTGCATCTCCCTCCCTCCCAACCTCCCTATCCCACCCTTCCAGGCGGTCACAAAGCACCGAGCTGATCTCCCTGTGCTATGCGGCTGCTTCCCACTGGCTATCTATTTTACGTTTGGTAGTGTATATATGTCCATGCCTCTCTCTCGCTCTGTCACAGCTTACCCTTCCCCCTCCCCATATCCTCAAGTCCATTCTCTAGTAGGTCTGTGTCTTTATTCCTGTCTTACCCCTAAAAACTATCTTTTAAAAGAATTATTATATCATAACTCCACTTTGACTGGAGGGCCAGCAAATCCAAATTATCACTGAAGCAAGAGGCTCTGAGGGGGCCAGAGAGCTAGAGTCATCAGGTTTAACCCCAAAGCCAGCATCCTGTAAGGCATGGAGTAGCTGGGGCAGGATGAGGCTGAAGTGTCACATGCTGCTCCATAGTTTAGAGGGTGGATTGACTGCTCCTGGGAGGGGCTGCCCCTTCTCCCGGAGCAGCCACCACAGTGCTAGTACATAAGCACTCAATAGTGGTCGCTGATGGTCTGGGACAAATAAATGCCCCACACCTTTCAGTCTCCAGGAGTCAGCTGGGGTGCCTGCCCCTGGCCCTTCTGCTATCAGTATCCCAGTCCTTACCCCTTGTGTGGGGCAATGTGTGCTGTGCACTCCTGTCAATTCAATCCGTCCCATCAATATTGAGTCCTGACTGTGCAAAGCCCTCTGGGAAGAGCTGTAGGAGAAACACAGGGAAATCAGACATTGCCCTGCCCCTTGAGGAACTCACGATTTAATAAAAAGCAACATGCAAAGGCTTGAAGGATGTGACATGCAAGATGTAGAGTACAAGCAAAGTGTTTGGAGAGTGGGGAGGGATCAGGGAAGGTTTCACAGTGAGGTGGAATTTGAGCTGAGACTTGAAGGATGGAGCAGAAGGAATGTTCAAAGCACAGATCCCAGGACCCCTCTCTCCACTTTGCTAACCTCTACGACATTTGCCCATAGCTGTATGCACATGCAAAGCCAGCAGTCACCTTGCAAACAGGTGCTATACGTAGCCTCTCCTGTCACAGGTGGGCCCTATTGCTCCCAAATTCCTTTTCTCTCTGACATTTCAGTAGTGCTTCCTTTCTTTTACTTCAGGATTTGATTCCCTGGGGCTTGTCATCCAGGAGGATGGTGAACACTGGGCAGTTATCAGGCATTTTCCCCACAGCATAAAAGAATACATTGGATTCCCTCCTGGAGCAGGTTTCATTAGAATGGGAGAAAAGCATGGGAGTATCAGTGGGCATCTGGCCCCAGGGCAGCATGGGTTGGTGGGGGGAGAGGGCACCTGGTGGGGAAAAGGGGGCAAAGAAAGGGGTAGCTGGGAGCTCTGACAATGAACTTCCCCTACTTCACAGCTCTGACTGGCCAGGCTATGCAGTCTATGCCTACTTAAGCTCCTTCACTCTCTAGACCTCCTCCCTCCTTTTCCCTTCCTCCTCTTTTCTTTCTCCAAGTACCTTTTCTCCTACCCTCTTTCCAAAGGATGTCCCATCATGTCCCAGCACACTGCCTGGGTCCAGACTGGGGAGAGAGGCATGGGCTGGCTGTTCTAAAGATGCTGTGTTTCTGTCCTGGATCTGCCCCAGCTAAGATGCTTGTTAGTGGCCAGAAAGACGTGTGACTTCGTCTGTCTAAACTCTGGTTTCCCTCCTTATAGAATGGGTGGATCTCTGCCTCCACCTTCCTTCCTCTCAACTGGCTATGGTGGGGAAGAGCACAGGACATGGGTTCTGATCTCAATTCTCTTCGCTAGCTATGGCAGCCTAGAGAACTCAATCTCCCCAAACCTCTGTTTTCCATATGTAAAATACAGATAATAATGCCCGCCCCATGTTTTTTGAGGATCAAATAAGATAGCATGTGCTAAAATGCTTACTTAGTGCCTGGCACAAAGCAGGAGTTCAATGAATTAAGTGAAGGGGTTAGTTGAAAGCATTAAAAGTGGCAGGAGATTTTGCGTATCTCACATATCGTACTGACTCTAGCACAGTGGTGTGGTGTGGTGAAAGTCAGCAAGGGTTCCTCTAACTTCTGATTCTCCCCGTCCCCCCAGGGCTGAGCGGTCTAGGACGAGTCACTTCCCTGGCCACGTTTTGGGGAGCATCCTGCAGGCGGCGCTCTCCCATCATTTCCGCCTCAACAGAGTTGGGGCTGCCGTAGGGAGCGAGGGGTGAGGGGAAGTGTGAAGGAAAAACAGCCCCACGCATCGCTGACATATTTACATCTGAACTGTCAAAATAGTTATTTTAAGTCGAGTTCCGTCTGCTGAGGGTTTAAAATCAAGCAGGGCGGGGGCGGGGGCGCCCTGCTGGGGAGCGGGGGCGGCGGGCGCGGAAGTTTTGTTCTCAGAAGTTTTGTCTGACATGCTCAGCAGTGGTTGCTGCTTAATGGACAAAAGCTAGTACTACTGAAACCAAGTTTTCCAAAAAATCAATATTACTACAACTGTGAAGCCCTTGCCTTCCATCTAGTCTCGCCATAATGAAATTCAGTCGCGGCATGATTTTTGAGCTGCCTTTCTCAGGTCACATTGTTCTACAGAATGTGTTAGTGGGGTTAGTGTCAAAGCTCAAGGCTGTAACCTTTTGTTCCCTCCTAGAAGCAAAGGGTATTTAAAAAGTAATTATTTATGGGTTCTTAAATGATGAATTAGGTCGTTGGGGTTGGGTTTGCCACAATTAAGACTGATGTTTACTTATATTGAGGAAACCGGACTGTAATCCTTAAGTCTGACTTTTTGTCATCCCATTTTCAATATTTCATTATTATACATAATAATGTTGTTTAGTTATCTAAACAACACATTGAAACTCAGCCTCTGCTAATGATCAATGTCATGCTAGATACCCTGGAAAATAAAAATGTGTGAAGGCTACTGTCTAGGTGGGGGAAGAAGACTAATCACATGGAAATGTTGACCAAAACAACCCCATCCTGAGTGTGTGATAAAAGAAGATTGGAACAATAGAAATTTAGAAAAGATTGCAGTGGGTTGAACTTTCATGGGGGCTTCATGGTGGAAGTGGCACTTGAACTGGGCTCTGAAGGATGGATATGCAGGTTCTGGTAGGAAAAAGAATCTGGGAAGGGCATTTACCAAAGGGTGAGAATAAGTGCTGGCGTGCTGTGCTGGGAATCCCTGAGAAGTCGAACTGGAGTGGCAATTGTGTGCGGGGGAGAGGTGGGACAGCGGGGAGATGGGTAGTTAGTTGGTCTTTCCTGTATCTCCTCCAACTGGATTTCCTCCCATTCTAAAACATCTTTTGGTGGGGGCTTTAAATTGCTTTAAAAAGGCAACAATATGTGAAACGTGAAGGTTGGAATCATTTTAGAGTCCTTGTGCTCAGTGGACACGATCTTAGGAGAAGGTCTCATCGGGTGACAGCCTACTTTCAGTTTTTGTTTATTCCTTGGATATTTTTTATGAGTTTATAGGCACATCTCAGTACAGAATGTAAATGGCACCTCCTCTCGTTGGGGGGGGGGTGCCTCTGTTCTCTGCTGATATTTAGTCCAGAGTCTAACTGAAAAAACATGAAGACTGCAGGGCGGAAATGATGGAAATTGAAACAGGGACTAAATGCAGGAGTGGAGGGCAGGTGGATTCAGACAAGTTAAGAAATTAAAACAGTTCCATAGATTCTAAAGTAAACCTATAATTACGGGTTAAATTAAAATTGATATTTTCATTGTCAGTATTTAGGTGGAGTTAAACTTTGGGAATATTAAGACATGATACATTTATATTGATTCTTCCAATTGGCTTTCCTTAAAGCATAATAAAATGTTATATGCATAAATATGTAGATGTTTTCCAACATTGCTAGAAACTGAATTTTAATTTACTGAAGAATAATCTTTCCTGCTTATTGCTTGAAATTTTGAATTTACATTTTTTTCTAACATCTGGAGATGTCTATAATCACATCTTGAAAATTTTCTTAAAAGTGGCAATATATGTGTCTGCATCTAAGGCACGCCACAATGACTCTGGTTCAATGTTATTGCTTTGGGTTCTTTGATTTACTGTCCAATGGAATGCCAAGTCTGGTTATATTCTAAACAAATGAATGGTCAATAGAATTTATTCTCCTAAAATTTTTGTTGGGTTTATATGAAGACTGGCATCTGAGTAGTCATTGGAAGTAAAGTATTTTGTGAGGAAAAATGGCTCAGTGTTCCACCTGATAGGAAAACAGGCAATTGTTTTCAGCATTTAAAATAGGTGAAACTTGGGCTTCCCTGGCGGCGCAGTGGTTGAGAATCTGCCTGCCGATGCAGGGGACACGGGTTTGTGCCCTGGTCCGGGAAGATCCCACATGCTGCGGAGCAGCTGGGCCCTTGAGCCATGGTCGCTGAGCCTGCGCGTCTGGAGCCTGTGCTCCACAATGGGAGAGGCCACAACAGTGAGAGGCCCGCGTACTGCAAAAAAAAAAAAAAAAAATAGGTGAAACTTTTCTATACTCATCTTGATTGTGACATGTTCCATTTACACAAATGTAATTCAGTTAACTGTTGGTTTATTTATATATTTGTAGTTTTTAACCTGTAATAATTCTGATGTAGTTAAATTGCCAAATGTTATTTTGGGAGTTGATGCCTTAGGCCTTTCTCTAAGGTGCCTACTTTTCTCCTAATCCTCAAATTTTTCTCAATCCTAGCCCTTAAGGCTCTCTTGCTCCCTGCTTCTCTCCTTCTTCTGACTCAGCTCATTATTATGAGTTCACCTTTGGCTTCTTTAGCAATGTGGTGGTTATGAATGTACGTTTAGGAGTTTAATCCAGTTGCATCACTTTGTTGCTGTGTGATCTTGGATAAGTTACTTAACCTTTCTGTTTCTCCATCAGTGAAGTGGAATCCTAATAGAATCAATCTTACTTCTGAAGAGTAAGTGAGATAATGCTTGTGAAGTGCCCAGCACTGTGACTGACCCCATAGTAAGCATGAGTATTAGCCAAGGTAGTCTAGTTGTGTTATTGTAACAATCAACACAGGATTTAAGTATCTCTAAAACACACACGTTTATTTTTCATTCACCTGATATTGGCTGTGGGTCTGGGAGACTCTTCCAAGGGTTGGCTCAATGGTAAAGGCTGCTTCGACCTCGTGGCCCCTCCATCTCAACACATACTTCTGTGATCGATGATGTAGGTGGAGGCGAGTGGAGGGTCTCACTGTCTGTCAAATGCTTTGGCCCAGAAATGACACATATCACTGCCCCTTAGAACCAATTGGCCAGAACTAGCCATGGGGCCCAAAGTTAAAAGAAGCAAAGATGTAATCTTCCCATGTGCCCAGAAGGGGGATGAACCCCGCACTCGATGTTGCCATAGATAAAGAAAATGTCACAGTACACAGTGCAGCCGTATACCAGGCAAATGTCCTCCGGGAAGTTGGCTGATGTTGGAGCCACAGAAGTTTGAAGTTTTACATTAGGGCTTAAAGAGACCTTATGTTTTTCATTTGTCCTCAGAATTGAGGGTTCCGGATGGCCTGGGTAGTCTAAAATAATGGCCCAAATTTAGAATAAGGCTGATATTTCATAGAAAATACATGAAGGGGCTTCCCTGGTGGCGCAGTGATTGAGAGTCCACCTGCCGATGCAGGGGACGCGGGTTCGTGCCCCGGTCTAGGAAGATCCCACATGCCGCAGAGCGGCTGGGCCCGTGAGCCATGGCCGCTGAGCCTGCGCGTCCGGGGCCTGCGCTCCGCAACGGCAGAGGCCACAACAGTGAGAGGCCCACGTACCGCAAAAAAAAAAAAAAAAAAATACATGAAGGGTAAAATGAGATGATTTGTAGTGGCTCTGAGAGATTTGGTGCTGGTAATGAGGGTGTGGGTGTGACGATTATTTATCTAAATCCCACGTGGTGTCGTTCACTAAGGACATGGATCTGATATTTTGATCTTTCCCTTGGCGTTATTTTCCCAAGGGAGGGCTTGGCACTGCTATTGATGGAGAGGTTGGAAAGACAGCCCAGTGCACCTTTGGGCCTGTGAACTGGGAGAAGTCCCTGTGCCCCGATGGTTGGATCAATCCTCTGTCACACCAGCACTGACAGTTAACAAAGTACAAAATAAGCCATGGACGTAGAGTCAGGTTTCCCATTCCAACAGGACTGGCCCCAGCAGTCAGCAGTTAGCCATGCGCCACTAATGGGGGCTGGCCGGAGAATCTCATTCACTGTGTGCCACTAATAATCCTGTTCATCAGGGCTGGGTCCACTAGACTGCTTTTGGGGTGACAAGAAAGGAACTGGCATTTCTTTGAAATGTTGAACCTTTTTGGTGCCGAGTGGAGAAGTCCCTTTGTCAGCGCTGATTTTGTTTGGAGTAAAGGTGTCAAGAGTGTGAATATTCCTTATCAGCTTAGGGAAAGGAATCACTGAACATGGAGAACTGGAACAGAATTGCCATAGAAACTGAGATTCCTTGATTTTTAACATCAACTCCTATAATAACTTGCTGTGAGAACTTGGGCATGTCACGTAATTTTGTTGGACCTATTTCTTTTATTAAAAAAAGAATAAATGCTACACTACTTTGGAAGTTTAATGGGAAAAGCAGATAAGAAAAATGCAGCCCCTTAAAAAGCATGAAAGTAGTGGAATGGATATTTTTCTTGTTACAAAGAAAAATATTTTATTATAAAATTTTGGAAAATATGAATATGGGTAAGTAAAACTTCAACATGAAAATCTTAAAACCAAACAGAATGCCACCACATAGAGATAATGGTTGTTAATGAATGGGTGTATGTCTTTCCAAGAGTTTTATAATCTACTCTTTCTATATAAAGTATATTTTCAACATCTTTTTGTTTTGTTACGTGTTTTAAATGGATGTGTGGTATTCTGCCGAATGAAGATAAATGGTAAAACCAGTGTCCAGTTTACAGTTATTTTAGGTTATCTTCAGTTTGCCTGGCTCTAGTGGCTATTTAGAACTTCCCCTTGTCTGCTGCCTGTCAGCTGCGTGGTCAGGGTAGGATTTCCCTTCTCCCTCCCCGCCCCAAATCAGCCCTGCTTGGTGTAAACTAACCCAAGGTGGCCCCATGCCCTTTTGCCACAGGGACTGGTTCGGGAGCAAGCACGGAACCGCAGTTAATTCCGCTGGAATGAAGTTCAGTACTATGTTCTATGTGTTCTGTGGCTAGGAAAAGGGGAAAAAATTCCTCTCCTCTAACAGCTGCAGCCCTTAAAGAAAAAAAAAGGCACGTGGAAGCCAAGTTAAGAACAAAGTCTGCACATGGAGGAAGGCAGAGCTGGGAGAACTGGCAGAGAAGCCCAGGTAGAACCATGGTGGAAACTCGAACTACTACTGAACCTTTCACTGGGTGAACCGGCAGACTCCCTGTATTACTGAGCCCAGTTTGAGCTGAGGTTCCTGTTACTTGAAACCAAAAGCATCCTAGTTGACACATCCGTTTAAAACAGCACTGCAACAAACATACCCAGTTAAATCTTTGTGCCCATCCATGACTTTTTCCTTTGCCTATATTTTAGTAGAATTGTGCAATTAGGGGCTGTGTGTTTGGCCAGATTCCCCTGAATTCCTTTTTATAGTTTTTATGTTCCCACTGGCTGTGATGTGCTTTCACTGCCATAGTAGGTACCTGGGACTCTTCTTGGGAAAACTGCGCTTGGGCTACTGGAGTTTGTCCGAACACCTGGAGAAACGGAAGTGCCTGAAGGTTGACTGTGGTGCCTGGAAATCACTCTGGTGTAGCCCTTAGCCAGTGATGGGTAGATGAAGGGGTATGAAAGCCCAGCTCCTTGGCCTCAGCTCTGAGGCACAACTTGCACTTCAGAGTGGTGAAACTACCCTCTGCAGGACCTGCTGGGCGTATATCTTTGCCTGGCTTCATCTCGTCTCTGTTCTGCTCCCCCCTCCCCTTGCCAGTCTCCCTGGGAACACGTGCACCAATCCTCATCTTAGGGTCTACTTCTGGGGAATGCAATCAAAGCCAGCTTGTGAACGATCTTCAGGTTTCTGATGGCACAAACATTTAATGGAAATGATTAAGGGCTAGCACGACTGCTAGTCAGATGGGACGTTACGATGGTCTGGACGGTGACATTGGATCTCAGGTACCTTGGGAGTTAGATGAAAAAAGGAAGAGAGACTTCACAGCTTCTGACAGTGGTTTGCCGAACGCACCTGAGTGCAATTTTGAAACTGGCTTTGGATCGCTGAATGAATGTGTCAGCTCTTCCTTTGGTAAACTGAATATTATCCTGTCTAACAGAGCTCAATATTATGGTCTTTATTTTTTTTTTTTTTGCTGAGGTCTAAATCCCCTTCATTTAATACCATCCTATTTTCCTTAGTTATAGTCTATTGTACCATCCTAAAAACTCTTTATACTTGGTCCTAACGATTCTCGTTTGATACAAGACAGGCTGCTCTTACATCGGAAAATGCATGAGTCACCCTGCAGGAGAGAGTGACGGGGAGGAGGGTAATGGCATATAAAGCCCTGCGAGGGGCTCTTCCGGAAGGCGTCTCCAGCCCCCGTGTGCTTGGGTTGGTAACATTAGTGCTGTCTCTGAGTCCTGTCTACCCTTCACAAATATCTTCTCTTCATCCTTCCAAAGTCCCTCTTGTCCTGTCCTTGCATTTCCATTGTGATCACGTGCTTTGGTCCAAGTTCACACCTTTTATTGGGAACTGAACTGTATCCCCCCGTCCCCGCCAATTCCTGTGTTAAAGCCCTCACCTCTAATGTGACTGTATTAGGAAATAGGGTCTTTAAGGAGGTAATTAAGGTTAAATAAAGTCATAATGGTGAAGCCCTAATCAGACTGGACTCGTGTCCTTATAAGAAGATAGAGACATCAGTGGCCTCTCTCTGTCCATGCACACACACAGGTAAGACCATGTGAGGACTCAGTGAGAAGGCAGCTGTCTGCAAGCCAGGAAGAGAGGCCTCAGAAGAAAGCAACTCTGCTGGCATCTTGATTTTACACTGCAGAATTCCAGAACTGCGAGAAAGGAAATTTCTGTTGTTTAAGCCTCCAGTCTCTAGTATTCTATTATGGCAGCCCAAACAGACTAATGCACCATTGTATGTTGGCTTTTTTCCCCAGGAGAACGGTACCTAGAACAGTAGACTAGCATCCTTGTCCCCAGGTCATTTTGGTTCAGTTAAATTCTTAAAGTAGCACTTACATCTTACCTCACACTGAAATAAATCCTTTTGTAGCACGTGAGTGGCACAGAGTGGAGCTTAAAAGATTTAGCGGGCCATCATGCTCTCTCTAACCCACCCCCTCAAACCTGCCTTATAGCATCCTCTTTGCTTCCCAGTCCAAACCCTGTGTTCCAGTCTTTTCCCTGTCCCCCATTTATAGTGCCCACTCCTTCCTTGCCCAGTTGGAATTTTCTCTAGCTTCCATGCTGACTGCCCAAACCCCATCTGTTCTTCAGGGTCATCCTAAGCCTTACATCTTTGGGGCCTCTTCTCAACCTTCCAGCCAACCTCTGCATCACTCTGGTACTCCCTGCCTTTGCAGAAATTTAACAGAAAGAGAGGAGGGGATTGGAGGCACTGTGCCTAAGACCTCAGGTGGATGAGATTCTTCCCTGCAGGTCAAGTGTCCAGCTGTAAACAATACCTTCAGGGCCTAAACAGTGAATAGAGGGATAGAAAGTGACTTGACTTTGGTGTATGTATGTGTTTATACCCATGTATGTGAAGTCTGTGTTCTTGGAGTAGAGGCCCATTCATTTAGAGAAAAAAGAGCCTGCTCCAAATTCCCCATCTGGAACTAGAAATTTGTCCTTAATGAGGCACATGTATAACACAGGTTATAGATTAAGACTGACCTGAAGAGAGCACACTGACTTTCTTCTAAGCACGTCACACGTCAAAGACAGCTAGACGTGGAAGAAACCAAGAAATCAAGCGTGGGATTGCCCAAACTGCAGTCAGTTACTAACCACATTAATAACTTTTTAAAACCTTATTCACATTGCATCAAAGGGATGCTTTGATGCACTACTGAGGTCTTCTCAGCAAAGCTCATGGGAATTTGGTACATGAGGATCCACAATAGCGATCCATTTCATCGGTGTCAATATTTCTGGACAGTTTGGGTGGAAAGGACAATTCCTGAAGGTGAGATACCTTCACCGCGTATACTAGCATTGGGTCTTGCTTGTGTGTGTGTCACCGACTTCAGCCTTGCTGTAGCAATAATAGCTAAGATACTGTAGAGCTGAGAGGCTATTTAAGTATATATAGATATATACATAAGATAAAAGCACCTAACTTTTTCTACCTATTGCTTACTTTCCACAGTGGTGTACACACCACACTTTAGGAAACAGTGATGTCGTCCAATTTGTCTTCTCAAATGAAGGTCTGGAGACCTTTCATTGCTCAAGGTCATTCGAGTGTTTAAGGGCAGGATGCTGGGGTTCCTGATTTCCAGGGAACCTAACTTTTCTCTGAAATTATACTGCCACTTAACCTCTTAGCAGTACATAAAACAAATATTGGTGACCTCATGGTATGCCAGCTCTCGGGTGAAATGGAGGTCTGTGATTGGCTCTCCTCTTAAACTTCTAAGAAATGGGAGTCTAGGAAAAAGAAACCCAAAACAGTCATGCAAAGGCTCACTGGGCTGGAAGGGAGCCCGTGGTCATCTAGCTCAGTGCTGGGTGGAAACCTGGATCTTCCAAGGAGTGTCTTGGAGACCTCTCTGCAGGCCAAGTAGTCAAGGCATAAGGGGGAATCAGGTAGGTTTGCTTGTGTGTCTTCATGTTATTTTCATGTAAGATCGCACTGAAAATTTCAAAAGTAACACTGGAAACGTGCTGTGCCTATCCATTTTCATCTTATAGGTAAGGGCATGAAGGCTCAAAGGGGGATCATGTTTTTCTAGTTAATAACAGACAACATTCCTCATCCAGCATTCCTATAGCTTAAAAAAGCAATAGAGGCAAGTGGGTCCATGAACGTGGGTTTTGTGGTCACACAGATTTGAACTTGAATCCCAGCAGGGTTTGAATGGAGTTTTTCTCTCCAAATTAGGCAAATTGTTTCTCCAAGGCTCATGGGGCAGTCAGTGTTGCTATAGGGGAGTGAGGTAAAAGCATTTTCCTCACCATATTCTGCCCCAGACATGTTATCTGAAAGGAAGGAAAGAAGGAAAAATGGGAGGGATATATGGAGAAAGAGGGAGGAAACAAAGGTGGCAGAGAGCATTCCTAAAAGTCCTCCATGTTACCTCCGGTGTGCTTCCACACGCTCCTTGGACCCTCGCTTGCCAACAAAAATGTTGATTAAGCACTCTGGCTCTTACGTATTTTCTGCATTGGGAACACTTATAGTTAGGTTTCAGGGTTCTGAACTCCCCAAACTGGGGAACTTGTCATTAAAAGGTCCTTTGAAAAAGCACAAGTGCCCCAAAGTTTAATGGCATTAGATTTTGGCAATGATTTCTTGAATATTACACCGAAGGCACAGGCAACAAAAGGAAAATAGAGAAATTGGACTTCATGAAAATTTCTGAAATAGAGAAATTGGACGTCATGAAAATCTGTGCATAAAGACACTATCAACAGAGGAAAAGGGCAATCACAGAATGAGAGGAGATGTTTGGAAATCATATATCTGATAAGGGATTAATATCTAGAGTGTACAGAGAACTCCTAAAACTCAACCACAAAGCAAACAACCAGGTTAAAAAATGGGCAAAGGACTTGATCAGACATTTCTGCTAAGAAGATACATAAATGGCCCATAAACACATCAAAAGATGCTCGGCATCACCGATCATTAGGAAAATGCAAGTCAAGACTACAGTGAGACACCACCTTACACACATTAGGGTGGCTACTGTGAAAACAAAAAATAACAAGGGTTGATGAGGATGTAGCAAATTGGAACCCTGTGCACTACTGGTGAGAATGTAAAATGGTATAGCCATTGTGCAAAATATTATGGTGGCTCCTCAAACTTAAAAGTAGGATTACCATATGATCCAATTCCACTTCTGGGTATATACCCAACATAACTGAAAGCAGGTTTTCCAAGATACTTTGTATACCTATGTTCATTGCAGCATTGTTCACAATAACTAAACTGTGGAAGCAACCCAACTGCCCACTGACAGATGAATAGATAAGCAAAACGGGGTGTATACACAACAGAATATTATTCAGCCTTAAAGAGGAAGTTCTGATACAGGCTACAACATGGATGAATCTTGAGGACATGATGCTAACCTACCAGTCACAGAAAGACAAATGCTGCCAATTCCACTTGTATGAGGCACCTAGAGTGGTCAAGTGCATACACACAGAAAGTCGAATGGTGGGCGCCAGGGTCTGGGAGTAGGGGTTGCTGGAGGGCAGAGAGTTCCAGTTTTTCCAGAAGAAAAGAGTTCTGGAGTTTGGCTGCCGCACAACGTGAATCTCCTGAACGTGTCTAAACTCTACACTCATAAGTGATACGATGATACAATTTTATGTGCATTTCACTACAATTAAAAATCAAACATGGACTTCTCTGGTGGCACAGTGGTTAAGAATCTGCCTGCCAATGCAGGGGACACGGGTTCGAGCCCTGGTCCGGGAAGATCCCACATGCCGCAGAGCAACTAAGCCCGTGCACCACAACTACTGAGCCTGTGCTCTAGACCCTGCGAGCCACAGCTACTGAAGCCCGTGTGCCACAACTACTGAAGTACATGCACCTAGAGCCCGTGCTCCGCAACAAGAGAAGCCACCACAGTGAGAAGCCCGCGCACCGCAACGAGGAGTAGCCCCCGCTCGCCGCAACTAGAGAAAGCCCGCGCGCAGCAACGAAGACCCAACGCAGCCAAAAATAAATAAATAAATAAATAAATTTAAAAATTAATTTTAAAAATTATTTTTTAAAAAAACAACCCAAACACAAGTGTCCCTCGGAGACACAGTAAATATTTTTGTCGTTCACGGTTTAGTGCTGCCTCATTGTCAGGGTGCTAGTCTTCAGTCAACTAGCTGAGAACTGTTACAGAGGGGAAGGGAACTTTCATGAAAGAGCTTCTGAAGCTAAGTAGCCTGGCCCATTTCCTAATTTCTTCAATGAATATCTGAGTGCTTGCTGGAGCTGGGCACTGTACTTTGTCCTCGAGATAGACAGCTGTGAAAACATTATACAGAGATCCTTGCAATCTGGGAGTGAGAGGTGGGGTAGGGGAGGACCCCCAGATAAAAGCATGGAAGTTTTTAGCGTGTTACCAGATGATGCAGGTTACGGGAACAATAAAGCATCAAAGGGAAAGAGGGCTACCCTAATTAGAAGGGGACATGTGGACAGACCCGAGGGAGCAGCCCCTGTAGATACGGAGAGAAAGAACATTCTAGGCAGAGAGAATAGTAAGTGCAGGAGGCTATGGGGAGGGAGCTGCTAGGAACAGCCAGGGACAGCGTGCCAGTGTGTCTGG